>NC_091790.1:26666666-26969696 GCF_041296235.1 Equus asinus | reverse complement strand
ACATAATTCTGTGCTAATTTGCCTTCCCCTATTAGAATGGAGTCCCCATTCAGGTCCCCAGGCCATGCCTACCTCACTCACCAGTCAGAGTCTCTAGGAACAAAGTGGAGGGGAGCATGATGTAGGAGAAACAGGTGAGTGACGTCCCACCTTCATGACAGGGGACATGAAAAATACTTGAGCTTAGAGAGCAATGGAAATGATCGTTAATTTCCCATGGGTGTGGGAGAAGAGCAGAAGGTTTTGCTAATTATTGACGAAGCACTCTCTGGTCTTCAGGGCACCCTGACTCTGAATGCTTCATTCTGGGAAGGTTCTTAGAGAGAAGAGAAGAGATGAACAGAGCAGAGCAGAGAAGAGAAAGGAGGAGAAGAGCTGAACAGAGCAGAGCAGAGCAGAGCAGAGAAGAGCAGAGCATACTACTTAACTGTGACCCTGAAAGTAAATCAGCATGCTGAGGATGTTCAGTCTGCTTGACATTTTGAGAAATAATGTTTTAAGAGAATCCTTCGCAATTTTGTGAAAGAGGACAGAAGAGGCAAGTTGTGAGAATGTAAAAATCTGTACAGATTGCAAATGTCCTAACATCTTTGTGATAAAGAGACATTATATTCATGAGGAAGGTGAGTGAGGGAAAAGATGGATTTAAAGATGATTTCTGGCTTTTGTGAACAAATCATATTTCTTATTCACTAAGGCTTGAAATGGCTCTCAATCGTTAATAACTCCTTTCATGCCATATAGCCCAAGATACTTTTCAAAACTGTAAGATTGCCACTCGGTTATACACAAATAGGTTAAACTTTTTTTTTTACAAGTTTGAATCTAAATGATGAAAATTGACGTTTCATCTTGCAAAGGAAAATGAATTACAGATCTCCTAAATAAAAACTTACAAACAAAATGCAAACGTCTTTGAATCTGAAAGTCTACCAGTGAATAACATTGGGGCTTTGCCAGGGGTAGACTTTGAAGTATTCTGTAAAGCTTTAATAGAAAAGAGTGTCTTTGAAAGCTAAGGAAGTTGTAGCACTAAATATTTTAGTGGTGATTTATGGACAATGTTAAGAAATATGCCTTTCCTTTAATAAAAAAAAAGTCCTGACACTTAGTAAAATGATGAGGATTTATGTGCTAAAAGGTTTTGCATGGCAGCTTCTGGGTAATAGATTCATAAATATTTCCCTTTTTTAATTTAAAAGTCAAAATGAATTAGAAAAAAGAGCCAAATTAAAGGTACCCAGTCAAATAGAGAAGATGAACTTTGGGTTTTTCCTGACCTCACAGTCTTGGAGCCCTGTACCTAGTTGCCTCATCAAAGGTAGCCAGAGATGACCTTGTAGAAGTTTCTCTCTCGCTCACACACATGCATGTATGCACCCGTGAGCTTGCACACAAACAGAATACACCAACATTAAAAACGTTTACTGTGTGAAGTTTACTTTAAACCCTGCTTCTCTGACCACTTTCCATTTAGGTTATCACTATTATTAGTCTTGTACAATATGATGTGCCCACAGTAAGAACTTAATTTAAAACTGATACATAAAGTGTGGATTATGCATGAAAAAAGTTAAGAAATAGTAGCCGTGACCTGCTTGAAGAAATGACAAAAAACAACAGGATGGCCATGGTCCTTTGGTCAGAATGCTGGCTCCCAGTCGCTTGGACACTTTTGTGTTTCCTGATTCAATTCAGCCCAGATGCTCTAAGTTCTTCTTTCCTTTTTACTTCTGTGGCGGTGGGTGTTGCTGGGGACCGACGAGGGCAAGGAGAGTGAATGAAACAGAAGAAGAGTTGGCCACACAAATACAATACCAGGGACAGGGCACTAGCACATTGGGCAGAGGGAATGAGAAGTTGCTCAAGCCACACAAAGCAATTCTTGTTCCCATAGAAACCAGTGTTTAGTTGAATGAGTAGCTTGACTCTGCTAGCCCCTTCCTCTTTCTTTTTAAATCTCTGTTGGAGATGCATTGTCTTCCGGTTACTTTTGTTTTAATAAACACAGAGACTCTGAAAAGAAAATGCTCCCCACCACAAAGCAGCTTGCTTTACAAGCTAATGACATATATTCCGGGTGGGTTTGAAATCTGGCTGGATCTTCCCGGATCTGAGATCTGGTACCTTTTCTTCAAGCAGTGTACTGACGGGCCACCAAGAACTGTGCCAGGCTGCGATTGGCAGACTAATTTGAATACCAATGCTACTCTGGGCTGGCTTCCAGTTCCAGGGCGGGAGGCAGGCAGGGCTGTGATGGCGCTCAAGATGCAATAGTGGTTTCTGAGGAGAGGGAGGGAGTTCTCCTACAGTGAGGAGCTTCCTTCCTTCTCTTACTCCCAGGCCCCTTCTTTGCTGGGTTATTGGCAAGTCTACTTTCTATTCTTCAAGGATTAATGCCTCAGTGCAAGGGGAAAATTGGCAATTAAAAAACCCCCACAACTCAAAGCCTGGGATTTCTGTAGCTTTATCATTTTCCAGTTAGATTTCATTAAGATGCTGCTGAAGAGAGAGGTTTGGGGCTTCCGTTGTGTTGTTAGAGTTTAAAACGAGTAACAGGATGTTTTTACCTTTACTAGAAAAAAAGACAGGCAACCTTTTGTGCTAATGGAGCTTAGCAACCATCTATAAACAGGGGAACTTTCTAATGGGAAAGTAAATTACTGTAATAGCCTCTAACAAAATAATCTGCCCGTAAAAAATAAGATTTTAGGTTCCTGTGAGAACTGCTGAATTTAAGCTATTTTCTCATATTTGAAATATTTAAAAATCAGAGATTATATGCACTCAGAAAGTTTCTTTGATACCCTCTCCCCTTAAAAAATGTTTTAAACATAAGATGCTAAAGATTTGCATCTTTGCATTGTGAAATATCTTGTTTGAGTAATTTCCTTGCCTCTGAGATTCTCATTAATAGATTGAAGTGTGGATTTATCTGGTACAAAAGTGACTGGGAAGTATTCTGTCTCTTCATCACTAGCAAGCAAAGGCAGTTTTGGGAAGAGCCAGCCCCAGGCATGATTTCCCTCCAGTGGCCTCACACATACTCATTTTGTTGCTCCCCAAACCCACCTGCTGCTTGCATTTGTGATTTGGGTGGCACGATGCCAGTGATACCAGACAGGCAAGGATATTGTCACAGTCTCCAGGGTAGATATAAATTGTCATCATCAGTGAATATTTATTAGGTGTTCGTGGGTATAGGGTATCCTGATGGGAGCAATTGGGGTGAGACGAGGAAACAGAGATAAAGCAAATTCATTCTTGAGGGACAAGATGTCGCCTGCTAGTGATCACCAGCATGTCAGTTTTCTTTCTTGGTAAGTGTAAAAACTGTGGCCCCAAGTTTTCTTTCCAATATTCTGACACATTGACAAAAGGCCTGCGTTTTTGTTACAGAGCAAGAGTTCTTTTCTTTATAGAATATTTTTGATGTTTATATATGGAAAGAGTATTTTGGTCATTATACTTTAAACCCAGTGCATTATAAACTCAAAATCTCAGGGAAGATTTCTCGTTCAGAACTAACCACAAAAAAAGTATTGTCAGAACGAATCAAATTGCACAGCTGAGTTTTTTATTTCTATAATAGTCATAAAAAGTGACCTTAGCAAGTTTTGAAAACATTTCTGGAAAGAAGAAAGCTAAAAGGAAACGCTAGGTATCTGATGACACCGTTTGAATGTGGCCATCTGAGGAACTATTTATGTTCGTTTCTTTCAGGCGTGCCTGTAGATTTTCTCTTTATCCAGCCTGTAAAATTAATGGCTTATTAGAGAGGGAAAAGTTCACGCTCAGAATTTAAATCTTTAGCCCAATTAATAGACACACTGGGGGCACCAGATCAACTTGCATTTACATTTAAGCAGTAGGTCCTTACACATCCTCATCTCAGCACAGACGAGGCTCCTCAGGGCTGGAAGAGGCATGTGAGTTATTGGATGAACTGAAATTAGCAAGACAAGTCAAACTAGTCTTTTCCAACCCCAATTATCCAGTGGCCCAGAGTACTAAGTAAATACAGAGGAAGGAGCTAAGGGAGGCAGGGACTTGCTGAAGAGGGTTCAGAAAGAGGAAAGGGCTCGTGGAGGTACAATTCTGGTTGCCATCTGGGCTGTGGATGGGAATGCTATCACTAACTGATCGTCTGTATATCACAAGTTCACCTTCCACACATCTCCACTAACATGCCTTTACCATGCAAGCCTTCTACAGATGGAGCCAAAACTTGCTGTTTTGCATACGTTTATTTTCTTCGTCCAATGATTGCAGTGCCTGAGGTGCAGGGTTCGATAACGTTTGCTAAGTAAAACAAAGATTCCCACTTTCAGTTTTTTGGTAGAATACTAAGATTAGGCTCTCCATTTAGTTTCACTTTTTCTGATTTGACTTTTAATAAAGCCTTGTCCGGGTAGAGTCATACTCTCTGTGTGTTTTGAGGCTGGGTCTTGGGGTTTGAGCGAACCGAGAATAAATAAGAAGTGAGTCCTGTAGAGCCTGTAAGCACAGGCAGTGGAACTGGAGTTTCACTCCAAGGTGCGTGGCCAGGCTGGAGTTGTTGCTTAATCTCTCAGCTTCCTGAGGCCTTGGGATTGTGCAAACCTTTGGATCCAACTTGCTCTCATTCGGCAGCTTTATTTCCAGCTGCCGCTCAGCGAAGGCAGCCTTCCCGGGGGCTTTGTTCACGAACATAGTTTTACAGCCACAAAAGATGCTATGAGAACCAAAAGTTCTAGAGGGGAAACGGCACTTTCTTTTCTTCCCAGTCGAGTTCTTAAAGTCGCAACTGTTTTCTCCAGCAGACACATAATTCACAGGGGTCCTGCTTCAGAGAGTGCCTCCTTCTTTCAGTGGGAGGTTTTGAATTTCCCACCTATCGAGACATTTGCTGAAGTTTAAGAGCTCAAAATCCTCATTTAGGATTCTTTCCAGCAGCAATATCACACACCCTTCCTTTGTGCGTTATCCAATTCAGAAGTACACATGGTGCTTTTAAATTGTGTCACGATATCATGGTGTGAAACCAAGAAATATTACTCTGGCCTTGAAAGATAGGCTTACTTAAATTATGAAGTGTTGGAAATATGAGCCTGTTGTCCCAGGTCTGTTTTCTCTTTAACTTTTGCTCCTGTTTCCTCCTTTCAGTTTTAAACATCCCTTCATATGACGCAAAGGCTGCCTTTCTATGAACACGAAGATCACGTAATTGTAGTACAATTCCAGCGCCTTTTTTCCTCTGGGAATTCTGCTCCCTCAATTAACCGGACTTCAGTGAGTATGGATAATGGGTTGGTTTGTTACGTGGGTAAATAGATATTCATTTGGACGCAGTTAGCTGCTCAGAATCTGTCAGTGGAAGTTTCCATTGGCAAACAGGATATGTAAGATGAGAAGATGTAACACACCAAAAATCTTCATAATTCCAGTTGCCACATCCACAAGAGGGAGCAGATCCTCCTAATTCTACCTTTCCTCCACCAGCGCGTGGCATTGTTGACCATTTCACCACCTACCCCTAAATTTCTAACATGGCTCTGACACACCTCCTCCTTTGAGGACTTCCCTGCTCATGACCGGGTTTGGTTGGTGGATGACGTATGTACATTTCAGTGAATGAGAGGCACCAGTGGACTCAGTCTAAGTCACTGATTATATACTGATTCATTTGCTGATCAGTTTCAGCATATGAAACATTCATTTATCCTCTGAAAAGGGAAATAAGATAGGTTCGGGCTTGCAAATTGCTTATAGTCCACCAAGGCTCATAAAAGGGTAATTGATGTTAATATCATAATTGCAGTAATGGATATATATGTTCAAAGTGCTACGGAAACACAGAAATGTTAGCTATGGATGTGGCTGTTGAGAAAACCTGGAAAAAGGAGGAAGGAGCTTTCACTATCAAAATAAAAGGAAAGTATTGGTAAGTTTCAGTGGAGGGAGAAGATAGGGTTGCATGATGACTTTTGTGGGTCCTTTATTCCATAAAAAGAAGATACATATTGGGGCTGTCCCAGCAGCTGAGTGGTTAAGTTCACATGCTTCACTTTGGCGGCTCGAGGTTCTCAGGTTTAGATCCCAGGCGCGGACCTACACACCACTCACCAACCCATGATGTGGCAGCATCCCACACACAGAATAGAGGAAGATTGGCACAGATGTTAGCTCAGGGACAATCTTCCTCACCAAAATATATATATATATATATATATAAACAATTATATCTTATGAGCCTGTTGGTATAAAGATGAATATGTTAATATTGTTTATTAACACATTTTATTTGACCTAAAAATTCAATTTTTCTTCTGATTTTAAAAGAACTTAAAACCTTTCACAAGGCCCTAAAAGTATTAAGTCCTTGGCACAATGTTCACATTGTCCTGGGAGAAGAAAAAGGGAGGGGGAAAAAGAGAAAGAGAAGAACCAAGCTGTAGGGCAAGGACAAGGAAAAATATTCTAGATGCAGGAAAGTAGCTGTGAGAGAAGTGGAGGTCAGAAAGGAAATGATAAAATAAGTTCAACAAAAAAATAGAATAGAGGCTGGCCCGGTTGCATAGTGGTTAAGTTCATGCACTCTGCTTTGGCAGCCCGGGGTTTGTGGGTTTAGATCCTGGGCACGGACCTAAGCACACAACTCATTGGGCCATACTGTGGCGGTGTCCCTCATACAAAATAGAGGAAGGTTGGCATGGATGTTAGCTCAGGGCCAATCTTCCTCACACACACACAAAAAAAAACAAGAATAAAACTAAGAAAGTGAGATTAGACAGAGAATGGTCCTGGAGAAAAACAAAATGGAAAAGTCTTCCAGAAGCTCTTTCCTTGAGTGCTACAGTTTGTCTTTCCCCGTATGGGTAGCTAATGGCTCCAGTTGTGACAGGCACTGGTAGGGGTGAGGCCTTGCAGGACAGGTAGGTATGGGTTGGTTGGAGACCCAAGGGGAGTTCACCAGATGAGACAGATATCAAGAAACCAGGCCTGCCGGAAGAGGCTTTTTCTGTGTATAAATAAAAATAATCTAGTTTTTCTTCTACAAATGGAGTCCTGATACAAGAAAGAAAATGATAGAACCGTGTTAGAAAAGCATTACACTTAAGATGGGTCATTTACGCCTTTATATTTATCTACATCTCATTAGATTTTCACATTGGACTTCATTACTTGTATTTTGATGCTACTTCTATTGCTTATCTAAAAAAGCCTTTCATAGTTATAACAGATTTCATGTACTTATTTATTTTAAATTCACAATAATCCCATGAGGAAGACATCACCATTCTCATTTTGTACATTAGGAGCCAGGCTCAGAGTTTGTGACTTTCCCAAGGTCACATAGTTACATCATTTCAGAGGGGTTACATCACTAGAGGTGTGTGTGTGTGTGTGTGTGTGTGTGTTTACTTGGCACTGTCGTTTTATGGAACATTAAACATAAAGGAGAACTGATGTCACACTGATTCAGATATCCTTTTACACTTTTTCCCATTTTTTCTCCTGTAGTTATTTACACATTCCCAAATCTGCCTACCATTTTCATCCTTCTCTTTAATGAAAACATCGTACCCATCACTGATTTGACCTTGTTGACATCATAAGTACAGAACCATGAGTATGCTGTTATTCCTTGAGTACCTAGGCATAAAATTTGGCATAGCAAATGTTTGTGTTTATAAAGTTTTTCTAACACAGCTTGGGATTTTCATGTTTCTGTTGATGACATGCAAATTGTTTCCCTTAGCATGCAGAAAATCCAAATGTAATTTAGGAAGCATTTCTTAGAAACATCCAAATGTACTGAAGGTTGTCACATTCAATGCATAACTTGGCAAGTTTTATTTTTTTCTCCTGTAAAATATAATCTTCAAGGCATTGAGTGCTCAGGAAAGATTCTTATGCCTTGGAGCTGAGGAGTTTTGCAAAGAGATTAGACCTCAACGGGTGGAAAGCTATTGCCCTTGGCTTCTCTCTGCTTCATGCCCAAGGAGAGTCCCATGAGTAGTTGTCATGCACTTGCTTCGAATCAGTGAGAGATCAGAGGGAGACGTGAAATGGTTATTGTTGACTCATTACCCTACAGGAAAGCAGTAGATTCCAACCACACCCAACTGTCAGCGGCTAGTAACAGAAACAGGGCTATGTCAACCCTGACCCTCTTCCTTAGGTCTAGCTTGACGGAGCCCCAGAAAGGTTCAACGGACTAAGATTAACTTGGAATTTCAGTAAATCTTAGCTTCTGTGTGCTAATGTTTTCTTATGTAAAAAAATGAGCCCGACAACAACGTCTATGCTATGAATTTTGCAAATAAACATTTCTGTAATGCAAGTCTTGTTGATATATCCTCCTGCTTACGGAAAGGAAGTTGAGAGTTCAGGGCCCTTTGAAAAAATATACAACATCTCTGGGTCTGTCATTTAATAGAATGGCTGCTAACTCACTGGGTGATTCTAAACTTGCATCTGTATTTTCAAGTCTGCAAAATGGAAAGTCACTAAATTTAAATAACCCAATTTGCAAAGCTCCATTTATTCAACTAACAATTACTGACTGGATCCTCACTGTCAGTGTGATGCTGGATACAGAAAGCAATAAGAACTTGCCCCACCCTCAAAAGCCCTCAGTCTAACTGGAGACAAATAAATGATAGCAATAATAAAAATATAATATATTCTAAACTTTAATACAATATGATACCTTATAAACTCTGTGTACCCTTTCCATATAAGTAAAATGCTCTTGAAGCAAGGAAGAAAGAGAATTAATCCTACCCAAAGCACCAAATTGAGGAGGTGACATTTGGAAGTAATCAATAGACAGGTGATTTGTACAGAAGGTGGAAGAGAGCTTTCCAAGGAAATGGAATGGGCAGGGACAAGGGTAGGGGCATGGCATCTTTGGGGGACTTCTAGGACTCTAGTGAGCGTGGAGCAAAACACGGAGTGTAGTTCGTGAGAGTGGAATGGTAGATTGGGGCCAGCTGGTAAAATACTTTCACCGTTGTATTTCCATCTGTGGACTGGATGCTGGAGCCATCTGAGGTGTTTAAGTAAGAAAGTAGAATGATCAGAGTGGCCATTTCGGAAATATATCCATGGCAGCACAATGGAACAGGGTTGGAAAGGAATAATGTTGAGTCTGGGAGGCTGGTTTGGAGGCTATTGTATTCGTGACACATTTTCACCGTGACAACCAGAAAACTTTTTATATAGTACCAAATCGACTCCATGAGATCAGATCCTCGTAGTCTAGCCACATACTCTGCCAAACCGGCCACCCCCTCCAGTCCACTGTACGTTCCCTCCCACTAGCACATAAAACAAAGTCCATGGTCCTTTGCCATTTCTGTAATTCCCCAAGGAGCTGGGTTGGAAGAATCATATCTAGACCTTATTCTGAGGTCATATGTGTTCACGTTAATGCTAGAAATCATGCAGACCCTTCTGGTTTTGCTGACTTCCTTGCTGTGGTCTGGGACACACATTCACTCTTATGAAAGTTTTAGCCTACATCAAGTGAACCTATGCTAAATTTTACAGCGGTCACTGATTTCTCAACCTGTCCGTCAACTCCCAACGCACATTCTCCACACACACCAAAAAGAGGTTATTACCAGTGATCTTTTAATTCTGTTTTTGGTTTATTTGAATATTCAGGATTTTGTGGTTGGTTTGTAGTGTTAAACAGCAACAAAGCATCATCAGCCATGAGTTGACAGTTTGGGTATTTTTTCCCCTTTCGAATTGTGTTCAACAAATTACATTTACATAAAATTGTCAGGCATTCAGAAATGTTTAACCAAAAAGAAAGCTACTACGGCAGCATCCAGCTTCTTGTCAACACATATGGTCAGTGATATTCCATTTGTTGAGATGTTTTCATCTCCTAATGAGTCTTTAAGGATGTGCAATTTGCTTTATTTGCTTAAGAAAGAGGGAGAGAAAAGGCCCACATGGGCAAAGCTCCTTGTGTTGGATTTATTTTTTACCAGGTAAATACCGAGGGGAACAATGTCCTTACAGCTGATTCCAGCACGAATTATCTCTAGCACTTGCTGCCCCTTTCCATTGGTGATTGCTTAGACGTGAAGCAACTCAATAGTTGCTTGTCTCTTGATATTTCTTTTTCATTTGTTCTTTCTTTAATATTTTTGCAGGCTATTGGAAAATTCTTTAGCTAAGTTGGTATGACTGGACTCCTTGGATCTCCTTCCCTTCGTATTTTTACTGTTGTTTCAAATTTTAGATAAATTCACAGTGAACAGAACAATGATGTTTCTCAAAAACCCCTCACCCAATTATCTAATCGTAATGTTCGTCTTTAAATGTGTGTCTAGTTTTTTCAGTCCCTGATTTCTTTTGTTTCCGTTGAAAATGTTCTTCATATTTAATTACCTTCACTAATTCCTCAGTGCTTAGGTTGTTACATGCTTTATTTTGGATTTTTATAGAGTTCAACTTGCCCTTTTTTATGACTGATTTTCCATTTTCTGGGAGTTATCGAGTACTGCACGTCGATTATGCAAAATCTTTTGAGTGCTATCACATTTATATTTTATTCTAAATGACATTGTTAAAATTAGCAAAATTGGTCTATATCTGTAACTTACAGTCAAATTGAAAAAAGAGCATAGCACTTTGGCATGTTCAGAATATTTACAGCCCTAGAGATTTCTTCCAAGCACAAAATGTGTTCGAGAGCACAGGACAGCCTCAGAGGCACAAAGATAAAAATAACTGAATTATTTCCATTCACTCTTCTGTTTGAAGTATAATGAAATAAACCCAGAAATAAAATGAATAGTAAAATGATGAATCGGGAATTGAAATTTTTTCAGTTTTCCTCCTTAAGATGCTCATCATTTGGAGGCGGTTTATTGTTAAATTTCCATGTCAGCAATAACTCTTGATTAAAACTAAAAAAGAAAATATAATGTACAGATTTTACCAGCCAAACGAATTGTTTGATATTGTACTTTAGAACCACTATGAATATCTTTCTTAGTAGTGCATCTTTTTTTACCCTCATCTTTGATTTTCAGCAGGCTACACATAAAATCACACAAAATCCATAAGAAACATAAATGCTTTGAAGTTCATTGGGCCAAACATCAAAATGCCGTTTAGATATCTGTTTTAAACAAATTTTAACTTATAATAAAGAGAAGCAATTCCAGCATGGGGCCACAGATTCCTAAACCAAATAATTTTTGTGTTTTAACTAAATTCCCTGGACTTGGAGCCTGGAGCCTTCTTGGAAACCTCCATCTGCCTTAACCTACCTGCTCTGGACCACTCTGAGCCCGTGGTTCAGGTCCAGGGCTGTGCGAGAGCTGCTCCTAGGAGCCAATTGTACATATTTCTTCCCAACTCTGCATCCAATGGTCTCATATTGATGGCTTGAAATTGGCCATGGTATTTATACCACAGATACAGGTAAATTCTACATATCAGAGTTTTATTCCCTGAAAGAGATGGTTTGTTAAGTATTTGTCAGCATACCTCTGTTTCTAGCTGGTATTTAGGGCACTATGTGTTTGAAAACCCTGTGATGGTCTGATTCTATGGAATGATTTGTTCTCAGCTCTTCCTTGCCGCTAACTCTGTGGCAAACTCTGGAGAATCACGTTTGGTCTCTGAGTCCTCCAAGACGATTGGCTATGGGACTGGGGAGTGGCAGGCATGTGCCTTGAGGAGCTCTGTGGCTCTGTGTCCTCTCTTTCATTGGGGCTATCATTCCACCCAGATCCTCACTACCAGCTGCTACAAATAGCCCATGTGACCTGCAGAGGCTTGCTTGGGCTAGAAATGCCCAGAGACATGGAACTCTCTCCCCTCTAGTCACATTTCCCAATGAAAAAGACAGGACTGAGAATCAGTCGAAGTGAATGCTCCCCGTGTAGGAAAATACTTGGTATTATTGACTTACATTGCATTGTATTTTCCTCAAATCTGCCCCCGCACCTGTATACCTTGAACGCATTTCAGCAGTCACTTTTCCAGGGCAAAACAAAAGGTAAATGAAAGCACAAAGTATGCGGGAATAGCATCTTTGTGTAACACGGATTTTTAACGAGATCAAAATGTAGGATAAAAGTAATCATATTCCCAGAATCATCTACACGTGATTATGGGAAAACTAGAGTGTAGTCCACTTGCTTTACTTGTAGAGATAGTTTTGGCATTTCACTGAAAGAGTGGCAAGGGTTCGACTGACTGGGGAGATGTTTCATGTGTATGTGTGTGCACATGTGTTACACACAAACTCTCCTAACGCTTGGGAGGGAATGGTTGCACTTTCTTGTAAATGCCGTCATTTATTAGCCACTTGCACCTGTCACGCTGCACATTTCTTTCCCAGTGGGAATACGTGCCCCTCCAAACAGTCACCACCTCCTGCCACTGAAGCAAGAGAACACTGTTGCATGCGTCCATTAAATCTATTTTGCATCTTTGATCTTCCCGTCTGGTGCCTTTATTTGTCATCTTTCCAACTCTTCTGGCTAAAGTGGTGCTGTTTTCACTTTGAACCAAATATTTTTCTCTCTTTACAACCCAATTTTTAAATATTTTAAAACATTTTCTTTTGTTTTGCCTTGATTCCTTTTGGGGGAGGTATCTATGAAGGGGTTCCGGGAGACGGGGTTTAATAAAAAATAACCCAGATCACGGATGTGAACTTCACTAACACACAACTGTGCCAAAACAATGCGCTTCTTTTATTTGGGGATATTATTTTTGAAGAGTTGTATTTGTCTTTCATCTCAATGGAAGTAATTTCTTCCCATTTATTTTCAACTTCATTTTCACATTTTTGTTTTTCTGCCCTGTTTTTGATAGAAAATTGGCATACTTGAGTTGGCAACCACGTAGGGAAAATTTTAAATCCTTTTAATTTTTTCAATGTGTTATAATTTGATAATTATTTTATAAAAATACTTAGTTTCTAAATGTTTTTTTCCTTTGGGTTCTCTTAGCTATATTTGAAAATGTACCCATGATAAAACCTAATAAAATTCTGAGCACAGATTTCTCTCATAGCAATATTCTTGAACCATGATTATACTTTTTTAATGCTGTGTCCTAATGGGCCAGATGATATTTCTGGCTTGTTATTTGTTGAGCCATCTTAACCTTGAACGGGCTTCAAGTCCTTCACAGTCAGACTAGGGAACAGCGCCCCCTGCTGGAGGTTCTGGGGAGCAGGTTTCCAATGGAAAAGGGAAGGTCCCTCCCAAGAGCTGGGAGGCTGGGAGGCTGGAATATAACCACTGACGTGAAAAAAATGGATGGCATGCTTTTGACTGACAGTATGAGCCAAAATAATCTCAAAGTATTTTTTTAATAACATTTCTTTTCCTTTTGAAAATTTGAGTAATAATGGCAGAGACCTTGATCTATTTACATCATCTACTGTTTCTCATATTAATATTTCCTGAGAGATTATTCTTTAGGTTGTTGATCGGTGTGCAGGAAGAAAAGGACTCGTATCCTTAAGTGAGTTTTGAAAACGGTGGATTAAATCCAATTAAATATGATCCTCTTTTGCAGAACTCAGAGCCTTTAGTGCAAAAAGAGCATTTCAAACAACACAGAGTTTTCCCTAAACTTGGTTGACTTTTATTTTGTGATACATTTTTAAGTGTTTTTGGAAGTGTGTCATAGAACATGAGTGTAGGTAGTCCATTGATCTTCATCTCTCATTTTTTTGCTAAGAGCTCTGTTTTGAAGAATATTTCACTTCAATTTTATTCTAATATTATGATAGTATGTAAAATGGAGGGCTATTTCTCATCAACATTTTTTATTGCTGTTTTTAATGCTGAGGGACACAGTATTTTGCACTTAGTCAGCAGTTTTGTTTTTTTTTAAAATTTGTCTTGAGCCTCTGACTTTCTTCAATGTTTGTGCTGGTCTTATCAATATCTTTGTTTAGATCTAAGTTCATCCATATTTCATGAAGATTATTTTTCCTTAGTTTTGATGGACTGCTTTGTTTTAATAATTTGCAGTTTTTGAAAACAAGACAAGAATTGTTTGCATCTCAGATTTGTAGACAAATGAAATACTCTATATAGAAAAAAATACACTGGTCTCATAGAGGTACTGTGCGACCAAAACCTTCTTATAAAATCAAAGAGTGTTTGAAAAGGAAAGTATCTTATTTGTATAACTACTACAATGCTTTTCTCTTAAAACATCCCATTTTAAAAAGATTCTCCTGGGACCATAGATAGATGCATATCGTTTTGTGAGTGTCACTGAGCAAGGGGGATATTTCCTAGAAAACAGATAAACTATCTCATGAGAGAATTTTACTCTTGCAGGATTTCCAGTTTGAAATATTTACAAGGCTCTAACTGTTTCAATTTCGTTTTAATAAACAAGCGTTCTTGTCGATCTTCTGATGGCTCTGTAGCCGGTTACTAGTTATAGTATCACCTAAAACACTTTAACCCAAAAAACAGTTTTGAGTTCAGAATCCAAGTTTTCCCCCAGGGAATAGGTTCTGTTGGCAAAGCTTCAGCTTTGTTCTCATGAGCACCGGGTCACGTGGATCCTCTTCTGTTTAATTTAGGCCACTGCAAAATGTGGCGCAAATGGTCAGAATTATTAGGGTCATGCAGTGCTTACTGGATTGTTTCCCTTTGGTACATTCATTCAGGAAAGATTCTCAGCTTTAGGAAAAGAGCTGCTTTATGCAGGAGGAAGAGAAAATTAATTCTCCAGTCTTAAATCTCCCCTCTCAGTGATGCGTCCTGAAGTTGTAAATTCTACTCCAACCCTGCTGATTCCAGGTCAGGAGACGCCGGATTCAGCTTCCTCCTCAGAATATTCAGGTGGGAGAGAAACCTGCCGTCTGTCCTTCTGAGCCCAAGAGGATTCCACCCAAAGCTTCCAGACGGGCCTTCAGGACTTCCCAATCTCCTCGTGTAATCTCTTTCAGGGCTTCGCAGCTTACTCTTCAAAAAGCTTTTCTTTGGTGTGTTTCTCCTTTAAGAAAATGCAAGATACAAATATTTGATTTAAATCAGATCCACAAATGTTAGATAATTGTTTCTCCTCTTCACTCTGAAAATGTATTGGATTCCTTCAAACAGAATGCTTCTGGATGCTCTCAATACGATGGATATTAAATAGAACGGAAAATTCTTGTTAAGCCCACACTGTTCAGGCCGCCGAGGCACCGTATGCCTTTCTATGCTCTGCTGTCTTGTTAATGAAAGGCTGCTAATCCCACCAGAGCTAGAAGGACGCCTGAATTTCCCCTCCTGCTTCCAAGGAGGGCTCCCAGACCAAACCAGAAAGTCCTGGCAATACCTGGGACACACTTCTACTGACAAAATTATTCACTTTCTATCTGAATTTGAAATTAACTGGGCATCCCCTCTTTTTATTTGCTAACTCTAGCCACCGTAATTCCAAATGACTTGGGCTCTGACAACACAGTGCTCTGGACTTTTGAAAAATGACTTTTATTCCGAGGCCAGGAAAAGGAATGCAAAGGCTGTTCTTTTTGTAATCAGCCAACTTCATTCATTTTATTTTAACGCCACAGATGCTTCTCACACCCGGCAGACACCTGGGACTCTGTCTGGAGAATTGTATTGAAGCCGTCACGGGTGGCTCTCCAGGACTTTTCCCTAAAGGGTAACAGTTAAGCTGTCACGTGAGGGTCTAAGTACTGGGCCACACCCAACCCAGGAACAGGACATCTTGTTCTGGAAGACCAGGCGTCCTCACCCCGGGGGCTCCCTCCTCTTTCCCAGCCCAGCTCCTGCTGGAAACCCCTCAAACCTGGCGCTCACAGGCACCTCCCTCTCTTGCCTTCTCAGAATCCAGAGCTCAGCTTACGTTTGTATTCAGTGGCACCTACTCTGTGCTGAGACTCACTCCTTCTCTGCCTCTTCCCTTTCCAACACTGCAAAACCCTCGCAGGCTGGGTTCTGAGTTTTTCTGGCCTTCCCCCCCGAGTTCTTAGCAAGTGTTTAATAAATGCATTCTGAATGAATAAAAATGTCATTCCGACAGAAGTTCTAGTCACACACTCAAGAGATTTAGCCCTACAATCTGACTAACATGTTCAAAAACCTGTTTTTCTGTAAAATAACAGATCTTACCAGTGGCTCTTGTAATAATCCTTATGGAGGGGTAGGTGTGGGGGGGATTTATCAGCTTCTTTTAATACCCAAAAGATAATCCCCACGGCCTAAGCTTCATCGTGGCAATTATGTCAGTTTTTTGTTGTTCTGATTCAGATTTCTATTTCCTAAATTCTCCGTGAATGCCGGGAACTGAACTGCGTCTTCTATATTTTTTGGATCTAAATTCCCACACCCCCCCATCCCCCCTCAATATTGAAGACTTTGCCTCAGGATGGCCCTGGGTTTCTACTGTTTCTCTTAGTACTTAATCATAATGATTTATAGTTCCTCTCTCTGACTAGTGTGGAAGAGCAGAAAGAATTCTGACTCTGGAGTCAGAAAGGCTGAGTTCAAACCCTGACTCATCGTCATTCCTCAGCTGAAATCAAATCCCAGTGTCTCTCTCAGGGCCACCTGTGATGTGCTGGGGCACATAGTAGGCCCTTAAACAGACTCCAGGCTTTCTCTCCCCTTTCCTTCTTTCTGGGGTCCCCATGGCTCTTTGGAATACAGAGTAGAGGGCCTGTGGGGGTGAGTAATGGGGCAGAGCATGCCCCCATCATACCCTCCAGAGCTCGGTGCATCTATAAACGAGTCAGCCATTAAACCGAGTGTTTCTCTTCCTGGATTTTCTATCGACCTAAACAGGGCCCACTTCCTGTGCCCCTTCAGCGTTGTTCATTCATTAGTTCGCAGGGGTTTTCTGCTGGTTACCCTTCCAGCACCTCCTTTCCCACTACCTCCCTGCAAGCTTTATCTGAAGACCATCACCTCAGAATACGCATTTGGTTCCCCAACTCCCTCAGGGCTGGGAAGTGGGTACCAAAAGTGAGCTGCTGGTGGTAGTCTCCTCTTCTGTGTGTTTGAGGAGAGTTTGCATGTTAGGGCAAGCAGATCCACCAACAAATGACATCAGGCTTTCTTACAGTGGATTTCAGTTCGGGGGCTGCACACAACTTGCCCAAAGGGCCCCCCTTGGATGCCCTTAAGTCATTTTGTTGTCACCAGAGATGAGAGGATAGAAGAAATGATGCTGAAACTTCTCCCCGCCATTTCTTTCGTTGCTCTGACAAGTTTTTTAAATGTTATAGTTTGCATTCCTTAAGAGCCAAACACTTGTTTGTAGAAATTTAGGAAAAGGGTCAGTTACACTTGGCTTTTGAAACTGGAATGGGTACAAGGCACGTTATCAGGATGAGCAGGCACCTCAGCGTGCCTGGCATCAGCATGTTGCACGGTACCTCCCTTGACCCACACAACCGCCTGCTGGGGCAAGGACTTTCCCGGTCCCCATTTTAGGGATGAAGACAGTGAGGCTTAGGAAATGTGTCTGTTGTCAGCTGCTGTATAGCAAACCTCCCCAGAATGTAGTGGCTTCGAACAGTGACCCTTGATTCAGCCCACGATTCTGTGGTCCAGTTGGGCAGCTCTGGGTGAGGTTGAGCTGAGCTGCACTCTGCAATCTGGCCAAGATGGCCTCCTGCACTTGTCCAGAGTGTGGATGGGGGACAAGGGCAACAGCGCCTCATCCCACATCTTCCAGAAGGGCGGCAGGAGGATTACCAGGGCAGCAATAGAGGACACAGCCCAATGAGCAAGTGCTTTTCAAGTCTCAGCTGTGTCACACTTGCTATTGTCCCCTGGGCCAAAACCATCCCATGTCCAAATGCAAAGTGGGGGGGAGAGGGCATTATCCAGTGAGGTGGAAAAAGGAAGACATGGACTGACTTGGGGGTGGGGGGCAGGACTACAATCACCTGCCACAGAGAGGTTAAGTAACTTGACCAAAGTAGCACAGCTCATGTGAGGAGGACCTGGGATTTGAACTCAGACACCTCCCGTAATGACTGAGGCCTGTGGACCCAAGTCAAAAGGTGGCAGAGCTCAGACTGAGCGTTTGACTTGGGCAGCTCAAGTCAGACTTCCTGTTAACTTTACTCAATTCCTCTTCTCCTTGCTCTTAGAAAAGGAGGTTAAAAGCTAGCCTCTTGGAAAGTCAAATCCTTGGGTGGAACATGCTGAAACAGTTCTAGAGCCTTGCTCGATCGTAGTTCATCTTGGCCAAATCTCCTTCCAGAAACCCTGTGTCGTCCATTGGTTTGATTATTTAATCAAAAACCCCCAGCCCAAGTTTTAAAGCGAATTTTTCTTTCCATATAAATTCCCTGTAGCCCTCCATCCTGAAGACAGGATTTTCAAATGCAGGGTTCAAATTGCTAAGTGCCCTGCCTTTCTCCATCCTGGAGTTGCCAGCACATCCTCTCCAGATGCGCACTCTCAGCTAACAACCTCGCCGGATTGATTGTGGTGTGAAAAACAAGCTCCCTTAAAGAAGGATGCTGTGGGAGCAGCTTTGGAGTTCTTGCAATTACTGTGCCTGACACCGCTGTCCTTGAAGATCAGAGTGCGGAACCTGGGGGTGCCCATTCAGGCTCCTTCCTAAAGGATGAGGATGAGGTTGGGTATCTGATAGGTTACCTTCATGACACCATTTCCTTCTCCCTGTACGCATTTCCAAAGTCTAATTACAGCGCATGTGACACCCTGTGACCAGCCAGAAGCCAGAGATTAATATAAAGTCACAGCAGGACAGTTAGCTCCTTGGAGCAGTTTACATGACACTGCAAATATAGTCCTCGAGGATTTGATGCTAATATTTTGATACACTCATCATTGCTGTAGCATGTGGCCCAGGCCGCCTCTCTGCCATCTGATTTAGCTCCCACGGGAGGAACAGCTCCAGTCTATTCCCATTGGCCCCGTGCAGTTCTCCTTCTGCAATTTGACATTTGCGGCTTTGGGGTTCAACCTCTCTTTGGAGGGTTCCCCCCCTTTAGTAATGCCCCACTTAATTCTGTAGCCCCCTCCTCTGGAAGGATGTGCCGGGGAGCCTGCTATGCATCGTTGGTCCATGAGGGTGTGCTTGGCCGCTCTCCTGGCTGTATTATCTCTGCCCAGATAAGAGATATTGTGTGTGGGCATCTGGGCATGTGAAGAGCACTTGCTTTTCTCTCCTGCGGCAGCTTTTCTTCAGCTGGAACTCCACACCAGGCCCTCATGTGAGGGCAGCCCCACGGCAGGCACCTGGAGCGTGCATCTGAGGGAAGAGGCAAGTGGGGTGGGGAGTGGCCAGTGGCAACAGAGCAGTTTTCCTGCTCAAGTTTGGAGGGAGGTCTTGTTATAGATCCAAAGAGCTTTGAAGACCAGCCTCTAGACTATAAAATTTCTTCAGTGACTAGAATCTCAGCATGTAAACCATCCTCTCCGCCCCCCCCCCCCCCAGCTGGGTCTTCACTTCCTCACTCAGGAATGGCTTTGGTTTATAGGGAAAAATGTGAGAGAGAAAATTCAGGAGGCAGGGCAATTTCAGTTAAAAAACAAACCTCAAGTCACAATTGTGTAAAAGTTTACGGTAGGTGACATCCAACAGAACAAGGAGTGGGCACGTGTCACGAAGCCTCTTGTTGGCGAGGGGAATGAACTTGGATTATAAATGCAAGGATTTGGCTTTGAAGAGCAGAACAGCCTATACCAAGTTTTAACAAACTACAGGAGACCTCTATAAGCCAAGCTGTTTAGTGTAAGCCGGTCTCGTTGGGTCTTTCTTCCCATGAGATGATTCTCGGGTGCTTAAAGCTGCGGGGTGGTGTTCCACATGGCCTCGAAGGTCTCTTGGGTGGAGCCTGACGTGTGAGCTGAGCAGGGAAGCTAAGTTCGGAGCTGATGGAAACTTGCTCAAGGTTTTGCGGAGCCGTCAGTGCATCAGGTGGAGTACGGACAGTAACTGACTAAGTGGGCGGGAACAGTAACTGAGCACACAGCACCTTGGGGCCGGGAGTCACGCCGCTGCCAGAAGCTCCACTCATGCCCTGGGAAGGTGCTGCTCTGGGGTCGGCTGCAGGAGCCCCGTGTCTCCCCATCTGCAAGTCTCTCTTCACATAGGGCAGAGGGTCAGGGTTGCTCCCACAGAAAGGATCGCAGCCTCCTGAGACCCCATAATGAATTGCAGCCCCTGAAAAACAGATGTGCTGTTTCTCACCGATGCTCTAACTTGGGGACCTGGAGAGGGGGCCATGCAGGCAAAGGAGAGCTCACGTCCAAAGAGCACATCACTAGGACTGTCGTTTCCCCATAGGGCACCCAGGGACATGCTGGCCTTGTCCTTCCCTAGCCCGAGCTTTCTGTGGAGACCAGCAGACGATGGGGCAGAGGGAGGATCAGCTCTCTCCTTAGTTTGTTCTCTCAAGTTTAGAGGCAACATTATAGTTTCCTACGTGGAAAGTGACTATTCTCAAGGCTCAATCCATGAGAAGGCTATATGGTTACAGTAGACCATGTAAATTAATGCTAATGTAACAGGAAAGGGCATAATCAAGGCGACTTCTTGCCTGGGTCTGAGATGTGGGATGGCAGCAATGTCATGATGGTAGGATACTTATTCTGGGTGACAGTGTCAGAACCAGAAAGAAAACAGCTTGATTTCCAGGTTCCAGGTTGAGCCCGCCAGGCTGGCAGGGAACTTTGTCAACGAAGCACATTTGATTCCAATGTTGCCGAGAGAGAAAAAATCCAGGTCTTTTTGTGTCACTTTTCATATAACGATACTTTAGTAACTCTGACGTCTCTTTATATCATCCCAGTATTCTAAGACTTCACGTCAATCTGGGGTCACTGGACCACATTTGGATCTTCCGGGAAAAAAAGTCTCTTTAAAATTAACATTTAGAGTTTGTGTGTACGTGTGTGTGTTTGTATGTGTGTGTATACGTGTGTGTTCATATGCACATGAATACACGTGTGTGTGTGCATGTGTGTGTGTGTTCACTACTTAGTATTGTACGACTTTCAAATTGGCTGTTTGTGTTTTATAAACACTGCGGCAGCCACGAGTGGTTAATGTTTTTTATACCCAAATTACGACTTCCCTTCAGAAATCTTAGTATGAACTCAGATCATTTTTCAGAACTGACTTAAAGACAACCGAATTGTTTTCAATGGAAAAGGCATCCAAGATTTTAAAATAACCCTTAACCCCCGAAGGACCCAGTGCGCGAATTGGAAGGATGGGGTCACTGAGCGGGGCTGGAAGTTCTCCAAAGGGATGGATGAAGTAAACATCTTTTGAATCGCTGGATGCCGGAGGGGGCCTTGGTGACATCTCTGGATGGCTTCAGTGAGGCACACGACTGATTAGATATTAAGGTCAGGTGCTAAGAAATCAAGGTCATGCCATACTGCATTTTTCTCAAACAGCTGGGCCCAGATAAGTGAAGCAGCGAATGATAGCACCAAACAGATAAGGTGGCAATTTTTAACCATCTTAAAATATTGTTACAGCAAGGAAGGGCCAGATAAGATCAAAGCCTTTGGAATTATTTAACTGGTGCTGAGATTTCTTTTGTGTTCCCCTGGCCCATGTGTTCCCCTTCCTTTCACCTCTGCTCACCACACACACACACACACACACACACACACACACACACACAGGCACCCACAGGTCCTCGACGTTTTCCGGAATATGCCATTACACAGATAAGCTTTTGAATATGAATGCAGGAAGCACGCATGATTTTTTTTTCCATCCTCAGAGCGGGTTGATTTATGGCCTGGATTACTGGAAACAGTAATTCTTTGCTCTTTATGATGTTTTGGTGGAAGGTGCAATAGCCTGCAGTCAGAACAGCGTGATTTCAACCAGGTTTTTACAGAAAGGTCTCTGCAGTGAGGGTGGCTATGAATTGGACAGCTTCTGTAACAGAGCAGTTAATAAGACACCAGCACATTAATCATGTGACAGCTATTGGGTTTAGCAGGAAAAGGCGCTGGCTTTTGGAAACAGCAATTTAGGTTACCACTGTGTCGAAAGAGGTTGGCTGAACACACTGTTTTTAACCCATAGTTAACAATTAAATTGTGTTGGTCATTTCTGCAGACATCTTTTTGTGTATCGTGAATGCTCAATAAACCTAATGAAATCATTGATCTCTTCTGTTATCTCCCACCCTAATGTCACTTTCCAGGGCCAGAAACAAGTTGAGGATTTAAGCAAGTTATCTAGTTATTCTGGAAAAACTGCCAAGAAGTTATTCTGAAATGATTTGGACAATGCATAAGCTCGTCCACTGTAGGATATAGACCTGGCAACTCCGTAACTAGCTTCTCGGTAGGGGAAGAAGCAAACCAAAGGCATCGTTTGCTGGTGAAATTGGTAACTCTTCTTAACCGAGTTGAAGAAATTGGTCCTACATAGAAGTTGACATCTAGAAATGTATCAGAATTTCTGTTCTTTGGACCCATAAAGATTCACCGTGTAAAGCTTAAAAGAGAAAATGAAAGTGATCTCATGGATGTGGTTATACATAACAACAGTTATCACTGTGAATATTGTAAGAAACAAAACACTACATTTTGAAATCAAGCAGCAATTAACTTGTGTTTTCACTCGTTTGTATTGCATTTCATTAGTGATTAGAAATACAATATAAATGAAGTTGCATTTATTGGGCAATTACAATCTATGAGAGGCTACAAAAGTACAGTGGGAATAAACCACGCCTTTGGTTGTGAAGGAGAATAAAGTTGTATAATTAATTACTTTAAAAAGTCAGTATTTTGGAAGTATTAAAATCATGGATGCCAGAATAAAAAACTGCCTAAGTTCAAATTTTGGCTCCAAACCTTACTAGCTGATTAGTCTTAGGCAAATTGTTACACAATCTCCCTGTGTCCTGGTTTCCTTGTTGTTAAAATGTGCATAATAACCGACTCCAATTTATAGGATTGCAGTGAAGATTAAGGAACATTATGACATAATGAATTGGTTAAAAAAAATCAAAACAATGCCTTTGACATAGTTAACTCTCAAGAAGTAAATTTTGGCACTTCCATATATAGATTATAATGCATTAATTAAAGATGATGGCATAATTATGGATTCAGGGACACAGGAAAATATTTGTGATATTTTGTTAAGGGAAAAATGCTATGGAACAGTTTTTAAAAAACAATTGTGCATTTGTGCAAATTTTTAACAAAGTATAATTTTAAAAGGAGTTATAAGACAATGTGTTAGCTGTCCATCAGGGTGTCAAAGATTAAAAAATAAAGTCAATAATTAACGTTGGCCATGGGATGAGAACTAGACAATGAACAAATTGTAGTTACATACAATAACACAGATGAATCTCAAAATCATAAAATTTGGTGAGAGAAGGCTGCAAAAGAATCCACAATCTATATAATTAAAATGTACTATAATTAAATATGATCCTATGAAAATAATTAACATAATTAAAGTATATTAATTATTATGTTTTATATAATATTACTATAATAATTTAAAAATCACTGCATGATTTCATAAAGTTCAAAGCAGTCAAAATTAATTCAAATTCTTAAAAGTCAGGATAGTAGTTATTTTTGGAGATGAGGTACGTGATAATAACAGAGAAAGGATAGGAGGAGGATCTGGAATCTGGAAATATTCTCTTTCTTGATGGAAGTAATGGTTATGAAGGCAACATTGTTTATACAAAAAAGGAAACATTGTAAGTGTTCATTAATTGTGGTCTAACTAAATTTTTGTTTTTTGGAGAGGAAGATTAGCCCTGAGCTAGCATCCATACTAATCTTCCTCTATTTTGTATGTGGAATACCGCCACAGTGTGGTTTGATGAGCAGTGTGTAGGTCCGTGCCTGGGATCCGAACCTGTGAACCCTGGGCCACCAAAGTGGAGAATACGAAGTTAACCACTACACCACTAGGCAGGCCCCTGATTAAGTAAATTTTTATATCCATATTTTTTGTTACTATATATTAATAAATTAATAAACTTAGCAACATGGAAAATTCTAGATTCATTAATTCTATATTTATCAATATGGAAAAATATTAGTGATATAGTGAGGAGAAAACAGTATATATTATGATCTCATTTATTATAAAAACAATAAGCAATTTATACTTATGTGTAAACATAGGCATAACAAACTCTAGAAAGCTGTGCAAAGATATCTTAACGTGCATTTTCTTCAGGCAGTGGAAGCATAGGTGATTTCTGAGTTTCTTTTTATTTTCAGTATTTTCTGATGTTTTGCAAAGATCACATAATATGCACACAAAACATGTTCGTTCCTCTTGTCCCACTCTAGTCCAAGCCATCTCCACCTCTCACACAGGTCACTGCCACCACTTCTTAACTGCTCTGTTGTGTCACTCTTGTCCCTGCCCCACATGGATGCCAAAGTGATGTTTCCAGCCCTGACTCATACTGTCACCCTCTTAGGTAAACTCTTCTGGGCTCCCCCACTGCACCCACAGGAATCTCGCAGCTCCCCTGAAGGGATGGGCTGGGCTCCCTTCTTCCGTGCACTTGTCCTTCAGGCATCAGGTCTTCTGTTCCACACTTACACAAAGCTCCTTCTCTTCCTTTTTTTTTTTTTTTTTGAGGAAGATTAGACCTGAGTTAACATCTGCTGCCAATCCTCCTCTTTTTTGCTGAGGAAGACTGGCCCTGAGCTAACATCTATGCCCATCTTCCTCTATTTCATATGTGGGACACCTGCCATAGCATGGCTTGATGAGCAGTGTGTAGGTCTGTGCCCTGGATCCAGACTGGCGAAACCTGGGCCGCCAAAGCAGAATGCGTGAACTTAACTGCTGCGCCACCAGGCGGGCCCAAGCTCCTTCTCATCTTAAGAGTCTTCAAATACGCTATCTCCTGCATGCCTGGCCCCTCCTCATTGGTGCTGTCGCTTCCTTGAGGCCTCCAGTCAAATACCATTATTCTCACTCATTGCCTGCTCTTCTTTCTCTCCAAGACACTTACTAGCATTTATCATTTGCTCTTTAGTTTGGAGTAAATTTTGTAAACGCGTCCTTCAGACTCTATGCTTCATTAGAGTGGGCTGTGCCTGCTCTGTTCACCAAGTATCTCTAGAGCCAGACTCATACCAGTTACCTAGTAAATACACTGAATGAACAAAATCAAAAAAGGTATTTGAGGGGCCGTCCAAGTGGCTGAGTGGTGAAGTTCCCACCCTCCACTTCGGTGGCCCAGGCTTCATTGGTTGGGATCCTGGGCACGGACCTACACACTGTTCATCAAGCCATGCTGAGGCAGCATCCCACACAGGAGAACCAGAATGACGTACAACTAGGATGTACAACTGTGTACTGGTGCTTTGGGGAGGAAAAAAACCCAAAATATCTATTTGAGAGAGTAACCAGCAGTTTATTGAACTTAAAAACTAAACTTGACCTTGTAAAAGAAGAAGAAGGAAATAAAACAACACTATCATGAAATAATAGCAAAACAATGTATTGTTGAAATGATATTTCATGAGAATATTTAATGGATGGAAATGGGTTTATGACATATTTTTTAGTGCAGAGAGAGTTAAAAAGAAATGTGACCAGATGAGTCTATTTTTGTGAAAAATAGATGAATATATCTAGGCAGAAGGCAGTTTGGAAATAAATGCATGCAATGGATTCACAGTAGCTATGTGTGCACGATGAGATAATGGATGCTTTTTAATTTTTTAAAGAAATTTTGCTTATCTTTATTTTGTCAAGCACGCATTGCTATAGTAATGAAAGAACAATGAATGTTAATTTTAATTAAAAATACTAAAGCAAACTACTTTGAATGCATTTAAACGGCATGAAGCTATAATCCACTCAGAGGGGTGTTTCTTTCACAGCTCCTGTTGGGGCTGAGGTATGTCAGGTAACGGGGAACTCACTCCCAGTGGGTCCTGTCAAAGTTGCATTCCTAGACTCTCACTTAGCTCCTGAGAACCTTCCAGCCACCCTTCCTCTGCCTTTGATGAGCCTGACTTGAGACATCCTCCTGGCTCCTTGGGGTGGGACTACTAGCCCAGTTTCTGAGGAGATGCTCCATGGAATTCCATTACTGGAATGTTCTGGTGATGTTCGCATCGCTGGATGTCGCTGAGATTTAAAAAACTGTGAGCATTTATCAAACCCCGCTAGTTACAAAGCTGGAATACACACAGAGATAGGAGCAAAAGGACACGCTAACACATATTCACCTCCTGACGCCCAGATGTGCCTGGCAGGTCCCCTTGGGCATAAGGCACCAAGGGCAATGATGTCCAACAGTCTGAGTCTCGTGCCAACTTCCAAAAGGAGCACACGCCAGAGACTGGACTGCCTGATGTGCATTGCACATTTAGTTCATTTTTATTCATTAAGAAAGAGAAAGTTAAGAGGCAGAACAGAGATGCCACAGAGCACAGTGGGCCGCATGAGGGATGTGTTTTCATTGCTGGAGGGTGCTGTAACTGTACAAATTTGGGGTCCCCACAGCAATTTATTTCTTCACATAGTGTCAATCTTCACCTTCAAAGGAATTTTACGACGTTGGAACAACCTGCCTGACAAATTGACATTGTGAAATATGGAGCACTTGTGTCACTTTTAACCAATTATAATTTTATGTAGCTAAATCTTCATAAGTAATTTTCTTAGAGTTTGAAAAAAAAAGTCACATCCGTTTAATGGGCCTTCCTATATGCCGTTTTTCTCTTGCTGTCTTTGAAATCACTGTCATAATTCTGTCTTCTAATGATCTTAGAATTCATTTAATTGTGGGGGCCTTGGCGGCAAGTTGCCATAGTTCGCACATTCCAGGAATCCTCATTAGCTGGGAAAGACGGGACGATGTTTGTCTTCCACATTCCAGGCTCCGAGAGAACGGTCTTTTTCAGAGAGAGAGAGGCTGGCATGTTTGCACTGCTGTAGCATCACCCCAGGCCATTCAATAAAACAAACAAGCAGCCGCAGTCCACAAGGGTCAAGGCTGATCAGAAGTGGCCTCAGCAGGCCTGTAAGGGAGAAACAGGCCTGTCTCCCAATGCTTTGGTGTGGTCAACGTGTTCCAGCCTCCTGAGTACAAAAGGTATTTAGGAATTTTGTTGATTGCTGACCTGCTTCTTACCAACTGGGCAATGGATTTGTGGATATACCGAGGAATGCCGATGAAGAGATAAACCCATAACTTGTCTCTGCTGGGTTCCCACAAATGCCTGCTCTTAGAGACAATGCAACTTAGGGAGTTACGAGAACCTTAAAACAAGTCTTTTTTCTTTTTCGTTTCATTTATGAAATAGGAAAATTTATTGCACAGATCCAATATACTAATTTATAGTACTCCCTGGAGTTTCTTTAGAAAACCGTTTGATGTTGACACATTCGCTGATCAGTATTAGTACTTTTCTTCTGGGTCAGTTTCCATTCTGCTGTTGTTGGAGTATATTTCAACGACGTGGTTTTGAAGCCACTTCCTGACGCATTCATGATCATGATGTCATCTGGCACAAAAAGGCCTTGTCTGTGTGTATCAATGCAGGGACTGTGGGTGTCTGCAGAGATTAGGGGTAGGTGGGAGCATTGGCACGAGAGAGCAACACAGAAAGGGCAGCTTCTCCTTAGTCAGCAACCGCACAGGGCTGTCAGAGGAAAAGCAGGACCTGGCATAGACCTATGGCCAAACCAAGCATCTCACAGTCTCTTTATGCATGACTTCAACACTGCAAGTTGATAAACTGATCATCAAGAGCAAATCCATTAACAACTCCCCCTGTTAAAACTCCAGATGCAGAGATTCTAAACCAAAAATTGGCAACCAAATTCCAACAATGTGTCCCCCAGATTATATGTATTTAAATGGACGTTATTTTAGAAATGTGGGAATGGTTCACCATCACGACATCTCTTTAGACAATTCACTGCACCAGCCTGTCGGAGGAGAAAAAAAACCACATCAACTCATTCTAAAAAGATATTTTATAAACTTTGGCAGGTATTCTTAATAAAATATGTAAGCAAATCTGAATTAGGAGGAAATAATTTAAATTTGAAAGAAACAATTTGTGAAAAGGCAACAGCGGGTATTATTCTAAATGGTGAAATGCTAAACTGATTTCCACTAAAACTGGGAACAAGACAGCAATATTTACTATCATTATTATTATTGATATTTTTGAGTTTCTAGGAAATCTAATAGGATAAGAAAAGGAAATAGTCTTTAGAATACTTGCAGAGAAAATATAAAGTTATTCTTCTTGCTCATCTGAGTGCATATCCACAAACTCCAAGATTCTCACATTTTAACAAGTGGAACAATATTGAAATCCCAGAAATAGACCCCAGTATATTACGGAAACCTGACAAAGAGGTAAATTCAGTGAGAAAGGGAGAGACTGTTACTACAGGGGCTGGTGGAACTGGCTTTCTGTCTAAAATAAATTTAGCCTGGATTCTCTCTCATGATATACAAAACATGAGATGCATTGACTACTTGAAGGCAGAAATTTAAAGGTAAAAATTGTAAAACAAAATTAGACAGGTGATATGTTAAACTCGAAGATGACAGAATCTTTATAAGCAAGATAGTAAATCCAGAAGCCATAAAACAATAAATAAGTAAAAATGTTCACCTACTTAAAAATAAAACAATTTTTGTAAGGCAAAGATACCACACACATAGTCAACTGATGAATGAAAGATGGAGGAAAAACATTACAATCCAGGGGAGTTAAAAGAGAGATAAAAGGTTAAAATTTACAAATATGTAAAGAATGTTTACAAACTGATAACATTAATGCAAATAATCCAGGAGAAAATATGCAAAGGTTACCCATAAACAATAGATCAGTAAATCCATACATCCTATAAACACACAATAGGGTGCTCAACCTCTCTCATAGTCAAAGAAATTCAATCCAAAGTCATAGTTCTCACATTATACACACCAGATTGGAAAATTTTAAAAAAGGTGGCAGGATGTGGGAAAACTGTACTCTCACAAATTTTTGGTGGAAATGTGAATTATTTCATCTTTCTTGAAAAGCAATCTGGAAACTTCTATTAACATTAAAATGAGTCATATAGATTCTTAACATAGTAATCCCATGTGTAGGACTTATTCCATAGAAATACAATATCGGACTATAAGACTATATTTACAAGACTGTTCAGTGTAGTGCTGTTCATACTTAAAATCAAACCCAAAATAAGTGCCAATTAATGAAAATCATTAAATAAAATATGGTACACTTGTACAATGAAATATTATGGAGTTACCTAAAATAAAGAGATTGATCTTTATCCAGCAACTTGGAAGAAATCTCACTATGTACCATTAAGTGAGAAAATCAAGACTCGGAGAAGTTTAATAACACACAATACAATATTTTTGAAGGAAACTATAGTGGGTGGAGTTATGTATGGCCCCCAAAAGAGATGCCCAATTCTTAACCCTTGTACCTGTGAATGTGACCTTATTTGGAAATAGGGTCTTTGCAGATGTAATTATGTTCAGGATCCAAAGATGTGATTATCCTGGATTTAGATGGGCCCCAAATCCAATTACTAGTGTCCTATTGTCCCAAGATTTGGGACACAGATATACAGAGAGAGAAAGGCATGTAAAAAAAAGATGGAGGCAGAGATTGGAGTGATGCATCTACAAGCAGCAATGGCCTGGAACCACCAGAATCTAGGAGAGAAGTGTAGAGTAGATTCTCCCTCAGAGCCGCCAGGAGGAACCAACCCCACCAACATCCTGATTTCAGACTCCTGGCCTTCTGAACTGTGAGAGAGCAAACTTCTGTCTTAAGCTACCTAGTTTTGGGTGATCTGTTACAACAACCCTAGGACACTAAAACAGAAACCAAGACTAATATCCTACTTATATATACTATTATCTATGCATATATACATAGGCTATAAAGACGGAAAGACACCTACCAGGTTGTTAACATTGGTGTCTATGGGAGTGTGGGACAAAGGATGCTCAAGGAGAGGAGGCCTTGGCCAAGGGAAGAGCAAAGCTGGACAAGGGTGCACATTAATACACAAACCAGGAGCTGAGTGTAAGGACCCTGAGGCCCAAGGTGTGGGATGTAGACAAGATCTAGAACTGTACCAGGAGTGTGTCCTTGAACCCAGTGGCTAAGAGGGACATGGCCAGCTCTTTGGAGTGAAGGAGATGGAGGTTGGCACAACAACCTCTGTATATTCTTTCTTTTGGTAGTATATTGATATGTAGACTAAAATGTATAATATTCTCATTTTTAAAATGCAAATTAGAGGGGCCAAGTCAATGGTGAAGTGATTAAGTTCACATGCCCTGTTTTGGTGACCTGGCTTCGAGGGTTTGGATCCTGGGCACAGACTTACATAATGCTCATCAAGTGTCAAGTCATGCTGTGGCTGTGACCCACACACAAAATGGAGGAGGATTGGCAAGAGATGTTAGCTCAGGGTCAATCTTCCTCACCAAAAAAAAAAAAGAAGAAGCAAATTAGAGATAAAAATAAACATAGTAAAGTATTATATAATGGTGAGTCTAATAGACCTTTGTATTCATTAAGATATATACTTATATCTATAGGTTTCCAAAAATAAAGATATATATATAGATATATATGTGTATGTATGTCTGAATGTGTATATATATTTACGTGTGTATGTGTATATATCTGTGTGAGAATGTGTGCATATATATTTATGTATGGGGTGTGTGTGAGTGTGTTATATGTTTGTGTGCGTGCATATGTGTGTGTTTATATACATTTATGTGTAGCAGTGTGTATATACGTGTACACATGCACATATATATGCCTCCCTAATTTCCAGGAAACACCTGAGATTAAAATGTCTTTGACCATTTTCCCATTTGCAGAGACATGTCTGTTGATCTGGCCTCAATTCTCTCAATTCTTAAAAAAGGAGGATGGAGAGTGGAGGGTACATGAAGAGTCATCTACAAACAAATCACAAACCAAGAAGAAACCTTATACCGTTTTTTTGCCCTGCTTCTCGAGATAACCTTGCCTCCAAAATATTAGGCTGAGTTCTATTAACAATGTCCAGCTTTCAAGGGCAGTCCAGGCCAGGTGACAGGTGAGCACCACTTGGCCATTTCTTTGCCTTTCTCCTTCCTCTCAGTCCCTTACTCCCATCATACCCAGCGCTCTTTGCTTTCCCTCTGTACATCCTCCAGACTCTCAGCCAGGGCTTTCCAAAGGGGCTGAGCAGAGTGGAAAGGAGAGGAGCTGGAGAGTTTAAGCAGCACGTTGTTGCACACGTGAAAATGAATGTCGATCTCACTTGGTCTCCGGGAGAAAACAGGAAGCTGGGACGGGATGGCCACTTCTTGCTCAATTGTTGCCGTTAGGGAACAGGGCACCATGTTGCCAGAGTTTTCAAAAAAAAGCCAGGAATTAGCTTTTTCTGTGAAGTCTCTCAATTCATAATGACTGACAATGATTTCAAAATTTGAAATGCCCTGTGTGGGTTCCAGCCAAAAGATGTCTGAGGACAGAGTTTGCTCTAAGGTCATCAATTTGTCATCTCTGAATTCTGAAAGTATTTTCTTCTAGTTTTGCCAAATGACGAACTTTTAAAAATCTCTTGGAAGCTAATTCACACCATGGTATCAATTGTTTAAAGGATGACCACTCGCAGTTTCCTTGCATCTTGGCTAATCCCCTTAGTTCTGAGATGTCTCAACTTTTTCACAGCGAGGATAATTCCTCTTAGAAGTAACGTTTATTGTTTAGTTTTTGTCTTACAAAAGTGAAAACCATTTGTCAACTTCAGAAAAAATTTCAGATTCCGAAATGTTGATAGTTATTCTCCAAGTATCATTTGAGTGAAAAAATGCATCCTACCAAAAGTCTGCTAAAAATTCAACTTAAAATACTTTGAAACAAATTTGTATTTTGGTAACCTCAATCTTATACTTGTTTTAGCATACATAAAACTTTAGTTTCCATGTAATAAAGAATGGATTTACCCTGTCATCAGAAACAACCAATAAAACCAGAAAAAATATATGTAACGATAGTTTTCAAAACCCTGGATACCAGGCAACAAGGGACAGGAATCCCTGAGAGATGCAAACAAATGAAGTGAGCCCCATGACTGATCTTCAAAAGACTCTGTAGATAGACAAGCCACAGACTGGGGGAAATTATTTGCAAGGCTTATACCTGGTGAAAGGTTTATATCTAGAATATATTAACAACACTCAAAACTCAAAAATAAGAAAACAAACAGCCCAATTTTAAAAATGGGCAAAAGATTTGAATAGATACTTCATCAAAGAAAATGTAGAGATGGCAAATAAGCACATGAAAGGATGCTTAACATCATTAGTAGTTAGAGAAGAACAAATTAAAACCACAGTGAGGTACCACTATCCATCTACTGAAGTTGGCTAAAATTAAAAAAACAGACATTATCAAGTTTTGTCAAGAATGTGGAGGAGTTGGACCTCTCCAGTCAATTGGTAGGAATGCAAAATGCTACAACTACTTTGGACACAATTTGGTAGTTTCTTAAAAAGTTAAACATACATTTACCATATGATCCATCCATTTTACTCCTAGGTATTTATCCAAGGAAGTAAAAACTTATACGCGTACAAAGACCTGTATACAAATGTTCGCAACAGTTTTATTTGTAACAGTATAAAACAGAAACCAAACTGTGGTACATCCATTCAATGGAATACTACTCAGCAATAAGAAGGAATGAACTATTGATGCACAAGGTAATATGGATGAATCTCAAAATAATTTTGAGCAAAATAAGTCAACAAAAAAAACCGTGGTTCTATTTACGTATAAAATTCTAGAAAATACAAACTAATCTATAGGGACAGAAAGCAGATCAGTCATCTGGAGATAGCATGAAGAGAAAGGAGGGGCATGAGGAAGAGATTACAAAAGGGCACAAGACATCCACTGATGAATGGAGAAGTTAAACGTGGTGTAGCCATACAATGGAGGGTCGTGCAGTCTTAGAAAGGAAGGAAATTCTGACACACGCTACACCATGGATAAAGCTTGAGGACATTATCCTAAGTGCAATGGACCAGTCGCAAAAGGACAAATACTATGATTCTATTTACAGGAGGAACTAGAGTAGTCAAACTCATAGAGACAGAAAGGAGAAGGGTGGTCGCCAGAAGCTAGAGGGGAAATGAGGAGTTGTTTAATGGGGGCTGCGTTTCTGTTTGGGAAGATGAGAAAGATCTTTGGACGGATGGTGGTGATGGTTGCCTAACAATGTGGATGTATTTAATGCACACTGAACTGTACACTTAAAAATGATTAAAACTATATATTTTATGTTACGTGAATTTTACCACAATAAAAATAAAGGGGCTTGAGGCAGCATTCGTGGGTGATGGTAGGACTGACTACATAATTTATGGGGCAAAATGAGAATGTGGAAACTCTTGTTCAAAAATTAAGAATTTCAAGATGCTGGCAGCAGAGCACTAAAGCAAGTGTAGTGCCCTTGTAAGTGTGGGGCCCTGTGCAAGTGCGCAGTTACACGTCCAGTCACACACCTGGGTACGGATAAGTTCACCACCTTGACTGCAGGACGGTTTCATGAGTATACACATAAATCAAAACTTGAAATATGCACAGTTTATTGTTTATCAATTATACCTCAACTTAAACCCCAAACTGTTTAAAAAGGAGTAACAAGAAGTAGGTCTTCGAAAAAGAGCCGTACCAATAGGAGTAAGAAAGCATTTTTTCAGACTAGAGAGTGCTTTTCCAAGACATGAATAGATCCATCCAACTTTTGCTAATTGGTCTCTCATCCATGAGTTGGGACTCTTCACTTTAATCCAAAAGAAAATAATTTGGGAAGGAATTCTGATTAGAAACATGGGCTTGGAGTCAGGGGACTTGGGTGTGAATTCTTCCCCATCAATGTCTAAGTCTGTGACCTTGAACAGAGCCAGGATCCTCTTCTCCTTGACTGGCTTCACTGGGCTGTTGGGAAGATTAAATGAGATAGTGATAGATAAGGTGCTTAGCATAGTGGCTGGCCGTTTGTGTTTAGTGAGCAATTTGCATGAACGCATGTGTGCATCTTTCTCTCCCATGTCCCATGACAACCTTTGAGATACACCCTGTAAATCTCAACTGTAGGAGTTGCTCTTCAGCATGGCACAGTGCTCGCATCAGATTCTGGTTGCACCACTTAAGTTAATCCTATTAACTCCCGGAGCTTCAGTTTCTCCATCTGTATGACAACCGTAATCATAGTGCTGACTTGATATGATTGTGAGAATTAAATGAAATAGTAGATGCGAACACCTAGAACAGAGATGACACATAACAAGTGCTAAGTGCTAGTGATTATCCTGTTGTCTGTGAGTAAAATAAACCTTGTCCTGCACAGCATATACTTGGATATTTAGCATAATTTACCAAACACACTACTAGTGATTCAGAGTGGATCTCCATTTTCTTGACTTCTTTCACTTTTTTAAAATTAAGTTTATAAAAGAGATCAGACCAAGATAGTTAAATAATACGATGTTCTATTTATTTGAATTTCAACAGAAACAATGGCGGGCTTCAAAAAAAATGGGTGAATGTTGGACGTTTGGTGTTTAATCAATAGCAAAGTGTTTATAGAGAGAGCACTGATCCTAACATCGCTTGAAAATCCCAACTAATTATTCTAAAGGATTTGCAGAAGTAGAGACAGCCAGATATTTTACGCTTTTTTATTTTTTTGGTGTCATTCCTGTAATTCTGACAAAAGTTCTTTTAAAAACTTATTTGAATGTCTCTGTAACGGAGCGGGAGTTGCAGACACTCTGATAATTTTTTACCACTTTCATATTCAAAAATAATATGCCCTCTAAACATTTACATTCAAGATTTGTTTTTCCTCAGATGTGTAAATAACACATAGTAATTTGCATCTCATGCATAAATCTCACTCTGCTGAATCAAATATTAGAGAAATTTCCTTGTTTCTCTTCTCTGTTTTCCCTGCTCACGGTAGTTTAGTTGACTAATATTGCCAGAAGGATGGGGAGGGGGCATTAGTGGTCAGAAAACTACTCTCTTATTACTGCTTTCTTACAATCAAGGGGTAGGGACTTCGGAACTGAATAAGTAGCCCAATCTTTTACAATACCAATAAAAATACTTCAAACTTCGTATTTTCCCAGATGAATGCAGTAAATGTGTCTTTTGTTGGTGACATGTGTAGATGTTGCCTGTGTGGGGATTTATCCAGAATGTATTTGCCCCTTACGCTCCTTGCAGAACAATATTGGCATGACTTACATCAATTCTGGTTCCCTGGTGCCCTGGAGGAAGGCATTCATCCACGGAGCAGCCTGGTAGACTGAGGCTGCTTCCTGGAATGGCCTGTTATCATCCCTTCGAGTGGCTGGGACACTGAGTTACAAGAAGCTTGCCTCAGCTCTGCATCGATCCTGTTGTCTGGTTAAACGCTAAGGCTGGTTTTAGCCTCCGAATTTCCCGCACCGCTGATTTCTTGCCTACTGATCATTTGCTGGGTCTCAGCCTGGCAAAAAGACATCTCGGGAGGGCCTCGCCCCCATTACACAATGTGACTAAAATATTTCATTGAGTAGTCTGTCCTTGGTGCAACTAACTCTTTCCAGCAAATGTCTCCTAATGCTTTGAATAAAAGATGCGACATGAAAATAAATTGCAATGTTCTCTGCTTCTGCTGCTGTTTATGTGCACCCTCCTTCTACCATTCGGAATTCATCTTTTTGCCATTTAGTGGGGTTTTTTTTTCATATGACATGTGCAAAGTCTGGTTTTCTAAAATTATTTACTTATTCACTGCTTTTTCTCACTCATTGTCTAAACAATTTAATAGGTATCTATTGAGCGCCTGCTCTAACCAGCACTTCATTAGGAGGTGAGAAGCACGATGCAGGGTCCTGGGGTCGTGCTCTTCAGGAGAACACAGGCTTGGGAAGACACAGCTTACAGGTGTGACACTGCTGGATAACAATGCCAGGCAGCGCACAATGGAATCAAAGTAGGGAAGAGCTCTAAGGCTCTGGGAACGGAGAAGTGCGCGGAAAAGGCAATAGCGAGAGAATAATATTGGACACTATTATGAGATAATATTGCTAATAGAGAGAGAATAATATCAATACCAGTTATCACTGAGCAGTTCTAGAGCGCCAGACACGCTGCTTGCTGTATATTACCTTGGTGCCTGCCCACAGCAATTTTATGAAAAAGGCGTTGTTACTACTCTACACTTGAGAAGTGTCTTCACGGAGGAGATGAAATTGGGCAGAATATTGAAGAAGCAGAATGGGGAGAAGCGGTGAGGAGGAAGAAGGCAATTCCTGGGCAAAGAGTGAAGACTTGGTGCTGAGATTCAGGGAGATGTGACTGAGGAAACTGAGTCCAGCTTGGCCAAACAGAAAAGCATAATTTTGGGGGAGAGATGGGAGATGAGGTTAGTTAGGCGGGAGTGGAGTCAGATCAAGGAAGGCCTCACACAGCAGGCTTAGGAATTTGGACTTTGTCTTGTAAGCATGGAGCTCCTTGGGAGGTATTTGGGTGGTAATGACAGGATATAAGGTTACATGCAGCCATCAAATGGTTCAACAGTGTAGTAAGTGAACTGAAACTTCATCCTTATCATTGAATTAATTTTTATTAGGTTCCCGTCAGGGTCTGAGTGTTTTGTAGAAATAATACGCACACTAAAATTTACCCCAGTTTGGTGTCCCAATCCACGATCGTTTTTCTTAGAGTTCTGATGCTAGTGGCCCCGTCTACCCCCTGCACTCATACACACACACATATATGTGCACACAAAGTACAAGTAAACACACATATGCACACACAACACATATGCACATGTGCTCGCGCGCACACACACACACACACACTCCTTACTCAAAAAAGTAACCTGTCAGTAGCCTCTAATCCCAGCCTCTAACTATTGGATGAAAGTTGTGCCAATAAGATCCTCTCTCCCAGGTATTTGGAATTCGGGAATTTGGATGAGATGATTCAACACTGTTGAAAGTTTTCTCTTAAACTGAGATAGACGATCTTCAAGAGAGGCAAGGAGTGGGGAGAGGGAGAGAAGAAAAATTATGTATAATGCACCTTATAAAACTACCATTTTTAAAGGTGAAAAATGACTGAATATTGGCAATCATTCATCACAGCATCATATGTGCATATGCATGAGTGTTTATGTGATATGTATACATCTGTGTTTGTGTGTGTGTGTGTGTGTGTCTATGTGTATGTGTGTAGATAGAAAGAGAGAGAGAGAGAGAGAGAAGCAGTCTTCTTTTAGGTCCTGAGGAATATTACGGATCACTTCTAATAAATTCCTCTTATATCTTAAACCAATCTGAAGTGAATTTCTGTTCGCTTGCAACCAGAAGCTGCGTTATGTCACTAGATCCCCTCTCAAGGCAGGTTAGACAGATGTGAGCAGCCCCCACTGGCCCCATGAAGAACCCAGGGTGACCTCCTATTTGGGAAATGCTTGGATAGCTTGCTGGACATAGTCACTATCTTTCTCTGCTCTTCCTTTTCCTGGGGGGTCAAGGGGACTTGAAGTTCCTTCTTTAATTCAAGAGCCCTTCCAGTGCAGCTCATCCACTCAGTGTGGCCCCCAGGGGTCCCCGCAGTTACCCCGCTCATCTCCACCTGTTGTGGAGTCTCTGAGATTTGGCCTCTCTCCCAGAGCCACCTGCTCCAAGTACAGTTGGTCTTTCTTCTTTTCATTGTGACATGTCTAGTCTTTCTCTCTACTACCTCTTAGAATCATGCTCTGTGCTTATCTTAATAAACCACAACCAGATCTTAAGCAACCAGAAGATTGCTATCTTCTTAGATTTTTGTATTTTCACATTAAGAAATGTTTTTAAGTGACTAATGATGAGGAAGTCAAGTCAGCCACAGCCTTAGTCCCAGGTTCCCAGAGGAAATATTTTGGTGGTGCAATGTCCTTAACATTCTACCTCAAAGGTGAGTGTCTACCTTTGGCGACCTCAAAAATCTGGATATTTAATTAACAATGGTATGAATTTGTGTATGACAATTTCAAGCTGATGTTACCTATGCCATTCCTTCCCTCCACCCAACCATCGTCCCTCTATCTTAGTAGTGTGACAACCCTACTAAAAGTCTCCCATACCATGACAGGAGTAATAAAGAGCATGGATGTTTCTTCATATAAAACATTGTGGCAACTGGTGTTTTTCTTGCTGGGGTGAGGATACAGGTTCCTATCAAGTTGAAGAAGCATTGAAAGGTTGTTTGATTAAAGCAAGAATAATGCAGAGAAATGATAGAAGTCATTTTGACTGGAGAGTTGTAACAGCCATGCTCTCATGTAGGAAGAACAAAAAAAGATTTTGCCATCAATAAGACAAGTGAGAACGATAATCTTAGGAGGAAGTAAAAGATTGAGGAAGATGGAGCGAAATGAAGAGAAGTTTGTACCACTTTGGCTGTGGTATGACCAAATTTGGGTTTGCAGTTGCCTAAATTCAAGGGTTTATGGATATTCCGGAAAGACCTATTAAGGCCTATGATGCTTTCCTCTGGAAAATAGCTAAAAGGGGTGGAATCGGAGCAGTGACAGAGGGGACTAACCTTCACCTGGAAAGTTGTCTTCATTTTGAAGGACAGGCCATGTGAACCTATTACTATTTTTTTTTATTATTTTTTTTATTATTATTTTTTTTTTGAGGAAGATTATCCCTGAGCTAACATCTGCTGCCAATCCTCCTCTTTTTGCTGAGGAAGACTGGCCCTGAATTAACATCTGTGCTCATCCTCCTCCACTTCACATATGGGACACCTACCACAGCGTGGCTTGCCAAACAGTGCCATGTCCTCACCCGAGATTCGAACCGGCAAACCCCGGGCCACTGACGGGGAACATGCGAACTTAACCACTGTGCCACAGGGCTGGCCCCTAATTTATTTTTTAAAGCACACCTATAGGAGAAAAGGTCTAAAAGTTAATAAAGCAATGTAATATTTATTAATTAAATTGGTGGGAACTTGGGTGACTGTTACTATGTTTGTAATTTCTCAAAAAATTATTATTATTAAAGGGATTTGGTGCCATTAAGGAAGCACTTGCATTTGTTTAATCCAGGCCTCCACTCAAACTTAGAGCTAGCAATGTTCTTGGTGGAAGGAGAGAGGCTGGGAGTGAATCTGATTAAGTTTTTGTGTATTTGGAAGAAGACTGTCTCAGAGTGCATTCAATCAGAGGTCACTGTAAATATTTACTCTAGTATTTTAAAAAGGAGTTATGTGTTTGTAGGAGAGAAAATGGTTGGCTGGTTGAGATAAGTACACATTCTGTTTCTCTTGGGGCATCACACTCTGGGGGCACATCGCTCTGAGACAGTATGCCAATTAATAGGAACCACTGTTCGTTGATTGACACCAGACTGCTTCCAGGCAAATGGCCAAGGCTTAATTAACTGGCCTGTGTAGTTTTGTCAGACAAACCCACACGGATCAGCTCGTGCGCCTGCTTGGCTCCATTCGCGGTGCAGGCATAAACAAGCTGCTGATGCGGGTTTCGATGCTACTTTGCCCCAGCTAATTAGGGGAGAGCAGGCCAGCAGCACTCCCGGCCTCTCTGCTTCCCAGTAGGTTTTACGGTGAGTGGACTTGGCCTTAAGCTTGCCTGTGGATGCTTTAGAGACTTGAGACACCCCTCTAGTCTTTTCTACATCCGTGGTGGCCAAATGCTGGCCACACCTTTCCGCCTGAATCCTATGACTGCCCAGGGTTTCTCTACCCCCATTCAGGGCCCTGACCCCATGGCACAGACCTGACTGTTACCCCACTGGAATGGGATTCTACTTCTTGCCGTATTTCTGCCTGTCCATCCCTGGGTAACTGGGAAACTTCTGCTCTTCCGTCTGTGGCTCAAATGGACTTTTGGGCATGACTCAGCTTAGGTTGGGGAATCCCATTCTGTCCACTTTGCACTATCAGAACTGGGCTCCATCCCGTGCATTGCTCTCCCTGGACTCCTGAGGTTTGGCTTAGACATGGATGACTCTGCTGTGTCCCTGTTGGGACTTTTGATCCCTCTGTTCATTTTCTTTTGTGGTGCTCACCGTCCTCCTCATGCTCCTGCCCAGCAGGTAACACAACCGGATCCCATTCTCTCCCTCCCTAAGAGGTAGTCGTGACAAAACCTGGCCACCGACTACAGTCATCACAGGCTTTATCACTTAACTCTGCAGATAATACAGGGAGCAGAAGGAGTTAGAAGTTACTTCTCCACCAGGAGAACCTGGAAACTGGTTCTCCTATTGCCGAGGGCTGATGACCTCCACGGGGGTTTAGGGCCATGACACAATAATAAATCATTTACTTTTCTTGCTAAAATTAAAAATAATGCCTACAAAGAGGGAAGACAAATGTGTATTTATTTTTGATTTCTAGATGATCTTAAAACTGGTTTTCTGGGCGCTTTGTATTGTGAGTGCTATATCTTGCACAATGTATAAGTATGTAGGTAAATATATGTAGTTATGTATTACTTAATATATGTGTTATATTTTACAGGGAATATTCATTTTTTCGGGGAAGTTTTGGTGCATGATAATTTTTGGTTTGGAGGTAACTTGTTGGGGTTTCTAACTTAGAGTGTGTCATCATAATAAACGTTCCATTTTTTCCAAGGTTTTCCAGGGTTTTATTCTTAGGACTCTTGTGACCTTCTGTGGTAAGAGACTAGGTTTTCCAGTTCTGAAGAAGATTCGATTTATAGTTATTTATTAAGCATTTGGCAAATTAAAATATTCCTAACTTCAGGAGACTATCCCTCTTGAGAACATCACAAACAGTTCCCTCATCACTCCAGACAGGCATGGTCTGTGGTCTATATCTTCCGTTCCTAAGGACGAATTCTCAGTCTTCTTTCCACTCATGTTTGATTGATGTGGCAAATCCCCACTGTGGATTTATAGAGGGTCCCTGTGAAAGACATTTATTTAAATTATGTTTGGTTTAGTTTTTTAAAATATGCTATTTTTAAATTGCAGTACTTCACGTGAATTATGTACAAGTGATTTCTTTGCAAAAACACAATGGTTACAACACGTTACATATTATCGTTGAGATGCTGCAAGACATGGTTTTGTTAATACAACTTAAAGTTAAGGATCCACGTTTGATCTGTGTGTTTTTAGAGTAACAACAGCAGGACCTGAGCTTCCAAGCAGTGATGGAAATTTTGATGTTTTGTTAAGCAAACTCCATCAAACATTAGCTCTCTATTTTCTAGAAAAGCACCTTTCTAGGGAATGGATACAACGTCCCTTTTCTCCATCTACCATTGCCACTTATTCTGCGGACAACACTATCACAACGTGTATTCAACAGGTAGAGCTGCCATTTTTATATTATTTAATTGCAACTCATGCTTATGAATTTTTGCTTGCTTTTCCAGAATTATAGCCCCAAGTTATAAGCAGATTTGGTTGAGGTTCTAAATCTTCTGCAGATAACGTTTCTTTGAGAGAATTTGGCTCTAAGAGAGAGGCTCAAAGGCCCTATTTGCTAATGGTTTCAGTGCTTGCTGCTCCCTTAGCCTCACAGTAAATGTTTTCTCTGTTCTAAATATTATTAATCAATGGGAAGTACCATAGAACTAAGTTCAATGCTGTACAAATTCTCAGCCGTGTTAATTCAGCAAAGTTAGACTTTTTTACCCTAGAGGAACCTGGATCCCATCATTGCTATGTCTCTCTCTTATTGGGGAAGGTGGTAGACATCTGCAAACTCCATAATTAATCTCTCTCTGTGCTCAGTGATGGGTAGGAATTGCGTTTTTGTGGAATGGTGAGAGATAACCTGTGAGAACACAGGTTAATTATTTCTTTTCTGCTGTCTTCTAGAATCACACTAGTGTTTTAATAACTACAACTTTTTTCTGTGAGAGGTCCTTTGGGACTTGATATTGACAATAAAATAACCTAGCTTCTTTTCAACAATAATTGTGGAGATAATTGTACAGCAAAGAGGTGCCATAAAAAGGTTGCCTGGTCATCACCATAATCCCACCCATTGCTGTCTTGTTCCCAGAGTCTCCAGTTTGGCATTAATAACATTGATAACATGACTTCACTCTGTTCCCTTTCCTTATGATAATCTGGAAGTCTTGATCCTAAAACCAAGCCTAATGGATTGTCAAGAAGCCAGAATAATGACATTTTATTCCCTTATTATAATTTGTTTTCAGGAATCATATTTTTAATTATTTGCACGAATAATGCCATTATGTATTCATGCCAATACAATTCTGATAATTAATTTACATGATGGAAATTTCTTAATGATTTTGATGTCAATGTTAATAGCAACATCTGAGAGTTGATCTGGGGATGTTGACATAAATTTAACTTTTAATACATTATTGCCAACACCACCAGCAGTATAAAATTACTTTGCAAGAAAAGAAAAAAATCCACTGGGGAAGAATTTCAAGGAAAAAGAAAGTGAACCTTCCTCAGTGTCCAGAACAAAATACATGCACTCAGATGTGAAAACTGACTTACTTGGACACAGGCTGGGGAAAATGAGGCTGTTGAAAGCTTGTAGTTTCCTTCAGAAGAGCTTGCTGTGAAAATAACGTACGTGCTGGAAGAAATGGCTCATCAAGCCAATTTTTGTGTTTTGTTTTCATAATATTTTTTCCTTAAAAATCTTTCAAAAAATTTTGGAAGCCCTTGTTGGCTACTTCTGTGTTTTTTTTTTTTTTTTGTGGATTGCTAATTTGAATATTACTTGAAAATTTTAACGGGTTAAATGATAGGCCATTGTTATTTTAACGCAAAGAACAAAAAAACATTGTGTTTGTGGATGACAAGGTCTATTTTCGTCCATTTCAGCCAGTTAAATGGCTGAGGGGCTAAAATCCATACTAAGAGAGTGGACCCTGTTGGTTATGCTATCTTCTCCTCAGGTAACGCAGAAGAATCCACAGAAAAGACACTCTTCAGTTTACAGAGTGGGAGGGAATTATACAGCCTCAGAGAGTTCATCTTAGAGTTGAGAGTTGTAAATGGCAAATAGGACCCCTCCCACTCAGATTCATATGAATATTCACACACACACGTAGTATGTATATGCAGCTGTTCCTCCAGGCTCACACTTCATCTACAAAACAAGCCACCATCTTGCCTAATGTGGCGCTGACACTGTACAAAATGCTCAGGGCTACATAATATATGATGTCCAGCTCTTTTCTGTTCGTCTCATATCACTACCATGGCTCTTAAGTTCTTTAGAGAAATTAGTTTTCAAATATTCAGACCCTTGAATAAGGTAAGCCTTGGGAACTAATGAAAAATTTCAAGGCCACTGGTAATTTTAATTTGCTTTTGGCTTTTGAAATGTATTACGGTTGCCTATGCAGATGGAAAAAACCATCACGCCACGTTCTGTTCAGGAGTTTGGTTATTTCAGGTCATCTGGAATGAGGAAAGGGAGGAAGGGAAGTAGCTGACCAGCAAATAACAGATATTTTTGTCTGCTCAAACAGTTTCCACATCCCCGACATCGACAACAGCGATAGTGTCCCCCATTAGCCTTGAGCTAACTGATCTTAGCTGTTTGTGTGTGAAAAGTGGTTTTCCTAGGGCAGTAATTAGTATGGAGCAGATATGAAATACAGTTTATTTCACGTCTCTCCTGGCTGGATACAGTCTGACTGCTTATCAAAAGCAGAAAGCATTCACTGTCACTATCTTCACCTCTTTATCCTTCTCCACTTTCACTTCTAGAAAAAAACTAGAAAAAAGAAAGAGTGGAAAGAGATTGGAATATGTAGAAGAAGGACAAGCTAATCCATATAAGCTGCACAACCGAGCTGGCTCTGCAAACTTGACCTTAACAGATAGTTTGAGAGTGCATATTTTGATTGGTTGGTTAAAAAACTTCACAGCTACTGAGAACTGAAACAAGATTTTGGATGTTTCTGAACAAAAACTATGCATTATGTGATTTGTCAGAATTTACTAAAAAAGTGTGAAATCACTTCCTATGGGCTTTCTTGCAATAGAAATGATCCTAATGATTTAAAAATATATTCCTCTGGGCGTTATGCACTACGTAATTAAAGGAAAAGAACTTATAATTGACGCTTGGTCAAACTGATAACTTTTCAACATTGTCATGCTACATTTTAACTCCTTCATGTTATTGATTTCTAATTGCTTTGAAAATCTATTATGCTTATGAATATGGTATATAGTTCTTTATTGCATAAAAACTTAGAAATATGCTTTGGCTAAATTATGAATCACATATTACAAGTAACAGTGGACATTTTTACTTTGGATTTTCACACATACGCTATTTGCAGTTGTTTACATATGTTAGAATCCCTTGCATTTAAATAGCTCATTATGTAAATATTTAGGAAATACTTGGATATTTATTTTCATGGAAATTTCCACTCAATCACTGAACTAAGACGATACCTTAGTGTTGGCTGCTATATTGCATGTTCAGGAAACACATAATACAAAAAACTAAACCAAATTGCTCTTAACTTTTGAAACTAAAGAAATAATGTTCATCTTTCAAATACATAGAATTAGCAGGTCCTATGGACTCAAAGAATTATGGTGATGGGTCCCTAGGTAACCAGCCTCTGCTTTGCTTATCTTCTGGCTAGGAAAGCTCCCATTTTCCATGGGGCAGTGGAATCTTGGCAGCAGAGGAGTTAATTTTTGTGAGTTTATGGGCTGTGCAATGTGTTCGTGTCTCAGGTGGTCTTAGTACTGAATCTACTCTTGGATTTCCTTACCTGAGCTCCCCAAAGCCAGTAATAGCCCTGATAAACTGGGGCCAATGACTTGGTTTGCAGATCGTTACTAATCCCATACCTAGGCAAGTGAAGTTGATCTCACTCACTCTTTGAGAATTGCCTACTGGCCTTTTGAATTTATTCATGTACTCAGGCCAGCTGCAGAGTGACATCAGCTTTGGGAAATCCAGCCACTGACTCAGAAAGGGGCCCGGGGAAGCGGCAGATCAAGTGGATTTAGAACCGCTCTGGAGAATTGAACAGTTCATGAGTCAAGGGCTAGGACTTGGATCCAGGAAACTGGAGTTCTTGTCCAGGAATTAGCCCGTAAGCTTCACAATTCACTCAGCCTCTATGAGCCTTGATTCTCTTATCAACAGAACCAGGGGAGCAATAAAGGCCTCCTGAGTTCTTTTGCATTCTAATGTTCTCTGATTTTGTCTTTTAGCTAAACTGTGATTATACCAAAAAATTAAAAATGAAAACCACTGGGAGTGGTGAAAATCAAAACACCCCATTCTAAGTCAATTCTAGAAAAGATATTTTGAAAAGAAAGGCAAGATGGGACAAAGAGGGACAGTATAAATGTGCCAGTGTCCAAAAGAGAGCAGCATTTTGCTCTGAGGACTCAAAAATATTAATAGTTTATCTGAAAGGTAAACTATTGAGCGAGGTGATCTATGGAAAGTGCCCACAGAGCAAATGCTCCCAAATGGTAGTTCTGGTTATCATCTTCATCATGGAGAAGACGAGGCAAGAGTTTCACTTTAAAAATGATTAAGTTCCCTCTCTAAACACACACACACACACACACTCTTTTTTCCCCCAGTCTGGCTGCTCAGGTTGACTTCCCTGTTAATAATTGAAACCTTCTGCAGGAAACTGTCATGCCTTGTTAAACTGGCGCATTTGGTATTATATTTAGTAAAAAATATTTAACTTTGTTTTAAGTCTCCTGTGCTTTTGATTAGCGTATTCCAGTTGCCCCAAAACTCAGACATAGTGGAAAGCAACAACCTTGAGTCACCCTAATGACCCTTGACACCTCCTTTGTGTACCCACATCGTGTAAGGGTCAGGAGAAAGACCACTCTGAGATCCAGCCAGGAAATAGGTGGGAGCCGGTAGCTGAAAGAATATGAACAACGTACTACAGTGGCCCAGGATAATAGAATCAGGAGAATTTTCAGCCCCAAGAAAATAGAAAATGACAGTTAATTTTTGATTGGAGTTTTGATTACTTTGAAAAGCCAGCCAAATCTTCAGCCCTTGTTAGTTAGAAGTAAATTGGTGAAAGGATGGGATTGCATGTGGGGAGAGGGCAAGGAGACACAAGAAAAGTACTAAAATGCTTCTGCCCAATCGCCACACTTCAACAGTTTACTAAAGAATCTTCTTCAAATGCAAAGATTCCATCGGAGAATAATGGAATTATTTTAATTGTGCAAACATTTGAAAGCTTCCTCTGATTACTGCTTTCTGCCTTTCTTTTTCTCCAGGTCCCTCACCGGCTGTCTTCTTGCCTTATTATCAAGTTTCTTGGGAGCATGGTCTGAATTTTCCCTCTGTTCCTACTTAACCCTTGTTATCTGGCTTTCTCCTTCATTTGAGTACAAAGTCTCTCTAAAACACTCATGACTTCCTACTTTTCATATCTTGTCTTTTCTCTAGATCTCGCCTTCTTCCTATTACTCGATCACATTTGACACATGGAACCACTCCATTTCTAGATTTCTCTTGACCCTTAGGGTCTTGACATCCTACAGTCCTGCCTCTCCATCTTCTCTGAATGAATCCCATACTTTACTGGCTCTTCCTCCAGGCAGCTCCAAAATGTAGGGATGCTCTCCCTTGAGTTTCTGATTTTCTTATTCCATTACTTACTTATCCCCTTGGCGATCTCAACTAGTTCCTATAACTTCAATTCTCCCAAATCTATATAGACCACTCTATTATCTGTCTCTCTAGCTTTTGTAGCTCTCAAAGCTACGACACTCCAAATCTATATTTTAAGCCTCCCATGAGGCATGAGATGTGCTACTATCATATCAAACTCTAATGTGGCAGTGGAGATGAAAATTAGAGAAAACATTTGATGGACAGTCAGAGTGTTTAGAACTTTGAAAGTGATTGGATGTGAAAGATGAAGGAGAAGGAACGGTAGGAGACAACCTGCTGTGTGGAATCTAAGTGAGTGGTGGGCCTTGACTTTGGGCCTCTCCTCTCTTTTTTTTTTTAAGACTGATATCTTTCTTGAAGATCTCGTTCACTCCTTCAGTGCAACCCCTATGCAGATGATTAATAGACTTCTCTCTCAATATGACTCTTATCTGAGTTCCAGCTCTATGGCAGCAGCTGCCGGCTTGACATTGATGCTATGTTCTCTTGACAGTTTAAATGCAATACATCCACAATGTAATTCATTATGTTCCTTCTCAAATTTTATTTCTTTTTAACACTTATGACAGTGGCCTCATAATCATCGTAACTGCCCAGGTTTGAAACGTGAAATTCTTATCTGTTTACTTGGTCATTTAATCCTATACTTTATGTGAAATGATGGTTGACTTTTCAGGTTTTGCCTCTATAAGATTCCTCACATCTGTTTCTTCTTCACGATTTCCAGTGTCACTGCCTTGGCTTGACCCCTTTATAGCAGGTTGGATTATTGATTGGACTGTTCACTCTTTCCTGCTTGTTTTCATGGGAGAGGTAGACATCCCTACTCTGTTAACCCTGGGCTTGAACGAGTGACCTGTTTAACCAATGGGATGTTAGAAGATTGGACTCCATAGAGCTTGAAATGTGCTTACACAATTGTGCTTGTGCTCTTGTGCACCTGTCCTTGTGCTTCTGGTCTTAAGTGTCTGCCCTCGCCAGGAAAAGACTGGCGTGAGTTAGCCCACTGGTCCTGGGAGAGGGGTGTTGGCCCCACAGAAGCCCTGATCAGCTGACCCCAGGCAACCTGCAGGTTTGTGACCTAAATAAAGGTTTATTGTTATTCACTGCTGTTAATTTTGCTGTTGTTTGTTACACAGCATTATTGTGGCCATAGTTAACTGGCATACCTCTGTTTCTATTCTAATATTCCCTGCTTCTAATTCTGTCTTCTCTCTGTCTCAACTCCAACCTCTATTTCATACTTGGTAGACTGCTATTCTGAAGCATATTCGTAGTCATAGTCTTCAGAAGAAGCTCAACAACTTTCAGGGGCTCCCTATTTCTTATTGTGTGATCCACCTTCCACAGCTTGGCAGTGAGGGCCCTGCACAGTACGGCTTATCCTCCATTTCAGGGTTCAATTCACTCTCTTTATCTGTACGTAGTCTATAGTCAAACCGAAGTGCTTACACACTCAAAATACACCCAAGGTTTTTGCTTGATGTGTCTCTCCTCTATTTGTTTCATTAGCTCAGATTGTCTGTCTCATTTTTTGTCAAACTTGGGAATCCTAAACATCTTTCAAGATAAATCCTTGGCACCATCTCTCCACAAATTCTTTGCCATTCTTTCAACTCCGTGCGTGTTGTAATCTTTTCCTCTTTTCAATACTATTCTAATTTTCTCTTTTATTTATGACACTCACTTTTTTTGCATGCTTGCCTTCTTCCTGTTTCTCCATCACTCCCACTTTACCCCACCCAAACCCTCTTCTAAGCTTGAGTGTAAGCCCCCTCCTTTTTTGTCTTTTCTGTGGTTTGAAAGTCAGTGCTTTACAAAGTAGGGTCTCAACTTTTATTTGAATTGAGTTGAAAAAAAATAGTTTGTATTTTCCCCAGTCCCTAAAAAAAATCACCTGCAGTAATAGAATGACATTTTAAATTGGTTTGTGGTTGTGGGGAAGATACCATATGCTGTGAGTAAGTAATTCCATGTCTGGGATGATTCACTTTAGGAGGGAGCTTAGCATAGTCATGGGTCTGTATCAAGTGTTGGGGAACCTCAGAGTTGGGCAGAGAGAATGCCAGGACTTGGTGTGGTATAGAAAGACAAGCCTCTGTCTATCTGCCATGTCCTTCTGGATCAATGTTTACCCCAGGAATGGAAGCAGCAGTTTCTATAAAACTGGAAACTATCTCCAGATCAAATTCGATTCTTTAGAAAACTGCGTCCATTCATTTGATTAATCATTTTTTGCTTATTGTTACTTTGCCACATTCAGTCTAAAAGTAGAGATGCGTTGTAATTTTAATCTAAATATTCTGAGATACCAGGAATCTTATGAAAACTTTAAGCATGGCAATATGTACTGCCTTGCTACATTCCTTGGGACATCTAAAGGAGAAAGTTTTACCCAGAACTAGGGATCAAGGGTATATAAATAGAGGTCCCAGTAAAGGTAATGGTCAGAGCAGCTAAGATTCAACCACTTGTCTCTAGAAAATCCAAACCACTCTTTTTGTCTTCCACAAAGTGGGAAATGGCTGTTGTATGATTTGGTGAAATCATTTGGGCTCTTAGTAATGCCTGGAACACTTTTTCTGGATTAGTTATGTCAGTCCGTCATTACCTTTGTTCCTTACCAATGATTAACCAAACATTTCATCAGGCATTATTTTGCTACATGAGGACTTAAAACTTTCACCATGCTTTAGGAGACTGCTTGAGTCTTAGAAAATTGGAGCAAATGATTCACTCTCTATGAGAGGAGATTGAGATCAGGTTGGCATCGAAAGCAGCTGAAATCCTTGACCGGAAGCCATCCACAGCCCCATCCCCTCACCTTACTCACCGCAGCCGACAAACTGTCATCCCGATCTCGAGTCCAGGTTCCTTCCTCACTGGAGGTTAATTTCATGCAACGCTTAAAGCAGATGCAGACATTTTGAAATCCAAAGCGGGCTAACCCAATCACTGTGGCTGATTCTTATACTCTTTGGAAAGGCACAGGTTTATAAATGAACAGTTTTATAACTGCTCACTTATTATTCTGGCCACCATGTCAATTTTGATTATTGTGCAAAAAATAAAAATGCCTGCTTCTGTTTTGTAGATTTACCAGCCATGCTCAATAGCAGAAAATTGTCAAGTGGTTGGATAGGTGTGTTTCTATATAGAAGTGGTTGGCTTATTAAATTATGTATTTCTGTAATATATTGTGACTTTAAGTGACTCTCCTTAAAAATATATATATATACACATATATGTAAATATATACACACACACACACATATATATATTTATATATATATTTTTATATATATATATTTTTTGCTTATTGTTACATGCACACATCACACGCTCAGGAATGCATAAATACTTAACTTTATATTTTTATCACTATTATTTGTAAATAGGAAATGAAGTTACAATCCTTGAAATTATAATGGCAAGCACACAAAGACACAGTTGCTGGCACAGAATTCAATTAACAGATAGCAATCACCCTTGGGTGACTGTGTGAGGTAGAAATATACAGGCATGCTAATAAGTAATATCTTAAAGCCACAACGTTTATCAGCCAGCAGCCAGACATGGGCACAAGTGTGGGCAGACAGCGTTGCTCTAGGATATTTAATAAAAATCAGCTCTCTCCATTTAAGGATTTGTGTTTAATCATTCAGCAACATTTTAAAACATCCCGGTTGGCAAGCTTTTCAAATGGAACTGCTTCGGTCAGAAAATGCAAGGAGTTATTTTGCTTTTGATTGAGAGACGATTGAGAGGGATGGGAGGGTCGGGAATAAGGAGTTTAGGAATAATCAATCTGTGTTTGTATTTTAAAATGTTTTTCCTTGTCATTTTCTGACCTTTGAGCTACGTTAGTGAGCATCTGCTCCGTGAATCATAGCTTTATCTAAGGAAACATACAGAAGGCATTCATTAATGCAGAATAGCCAGATGACTGACTCTCTGCAAAATAACATTTTCCCTAGGCAGCTTAGGATGGCTTATAGCTACTATATTGTTCTTGAATTTTAGTTAAAGATGAACACAGGGAGTGCTCAGAAACTGGAAGCTGTTTTATTTTATTTTATATGTATGTGGAGATATTTCTATACTAGGTCAAGGAAATTCTTTAAGTGCCTTTCAAGATATTTTGTAATGCACACAAGCAAAGAGCAAGAAAAGGTTGTGATAAGATGGGGAATAGTGTAGCTTTCTAGAAGGAGAGTGTGCCTTTATCAAAAGAATGTGACCCCTAGTATCGGACAAAAAGGAAAATTGTCTTATATTGGAATAAATCAGAAGCCATGTTTATGATTGCCAAGATTGAAATCTTCACCACACAGAAACGATTCAAGAACAGCAAATCTATTGGCATCTGGGTCATGCAATTTGCCTGGAGGTGTTATGTCGTATTTGCTACAAGCAGATGCCTGGGGGAATCTGACTGCTTAGCAGATGGCTCTGCTGGGACAGCATCTCCCACATTTGGTTCCTTGAATCAATCAAATTTTCTGTAAAGCTCTTAGTTCTTCAAAGCAGAGGTAAGGAAGGAGAGGAAAGATGAGAATAAAGAATAACATCCCTACAGGTACAGCTAAGGAAAGTACGAATAGATTCTGCCTAAATCGTACTTCTCAAGGACTGAGATCTTTTTGACTATTTCTCCTTTTAGATTCAAGCTTTTATTTTTTCAAAGTGAAAAAATAAAAACAAAAAAACGAGCAGAAGTGGTTGTGAAGTCCAGACACTTAATACTTTCTGAGCGAGTGGAATTTTAAGCATGCAGATTTGGTAGCAATATGAAAATGGCACTATTCATTTAAGACTGAACAATTCTTTGTGATTTCCGCCCTTAGCTGACCAAGAACCAACTTCTGAGAGCCGAGACTCTGCTATTAGCCCTGTGGTGCTCAGTGGCTGCTTCCTCACTGTAAGGACTAAGTTTTTGTCCCGAGAGATTCCCCTGTCTACAAATAACCTCAAAATTATGCCTGAAAAAGAGAATCTATCTCTGAAGGAAGTGGGTCAGCACTGGAGAGAAACCATCAATGCAGGGCCAACATCTTATTCCAACTTCAGTGGTTTTCTCTTCTGTCATGTAAATATGGTTGCATGAACTCAGAATTTACTCCCCTGATGTCTAGAAAGACACATTCTCACCAAATTTGATGACAGTGGATTGTGCTTAATCCCAAATTTTAACAGAATCTCTTAAACTTGCCATTTACAATTCAACAAAAAATAATGCTGTTGGTAGATTGAAAGTACTATAAAGGCTCAAGTATTTATGTGTAAGAGAAGTATTTCTGTGTAAGAGAAGTGTTTATAAATTTTATAGAAAATGGACTAGAGTCCCTGCAGATTCTTTTCCATTTCCTCAACATGCCTAAGTTTTAATTACATCAAGAAATACTCATTTCCTACAAGTCTTCCTACATGAACGTTGCAATGGAGTATTTATAAATATTATATAATCCTTGAAAAAATAACAACTGATGTGGGCCTCTAAGTACTTACAAATTATGGGTTAGGTTATAAAAAATGCATACTATAGAAAAAATAAGTGAATACTTATTAAAGAATTAGGATCTGTTTTAGAGGAAATAATATTTTCATATTTAATGTTGCACATCATAGTGTAAGCTTAATATTAAAAATAATTACCAAAGACTTGTCTTGGTTGTGTTAGGAAATTTTAAGCATAATTTTTATCTGTCTCTATATGTCCTTGGCTTGAACTGTTAATATATAGCTCTAAAATGATCAATTCTGGGAGAAAGAATTATAGTTTACCCCCACACACATACAAGAAATACTGTAATTGGTCAGATCAACAATCCATGTGCTGCCTTGCTCTGCCTAGGAAGTGGTACCAACATTCTTTTGCTTTTTTTAATTGTGGTGATAGCAGTGGAGACTGTGAGAAGTGTATTTTTTTAACCAATATTTTTTTTGCTAGGAAAGAGTGGCCTTGAGCTAACATCTGTTGCCAGTCTTCCCCTCTCTTCTTTTTTCCTCCCTAAAGGCCCGAGTACATAGTTGTGTATTCTAGTGGTAGGTCCTTCTAGTTCTTCTATGTAAGCTGTCACCACAGCATGGCTACTGACAGATGAATGGTGTGGTTCTTTACCTGGGAACCGAACCTGGGCTGCTGAAGCGGAGCACACTGAATTTAACCACTAGGCCATCAGAGCTGACTCCCAGCATTCTGTTAAATGTAAAAAATGTGATTGACTAAGATGACAAAAATCTCAAATTTTTGAAGATTAATTGCAATTATTTATTAAAAAATGTTTGCATGGTTATTAAAATAGAATTTGTGGGGATGTATAAAAAAAGCATATGTGGCTCTGAACTCTAGGAGTTTATAATCTAGCTGAAGTCATAGAATGAACATCCATGATACATCAAAAATTTTGAGACAGTGTATAATTAAGTGGTAACTTGTCTGCACTGAACTCTTAGTGCTGTGGGAACTCAGAACAAGGAGCTTGAAGAAGAGTGGGCCATGGCTAGGCCATGTGGGAAACATAGAGTTTAGATGTTCATCACACCCACTACTCCATCAGAAATTTAGGTTATGCATTTATGCAAATTTTTCTTGACCCTTTTAAAAACATCTCAAAATTTCTCATTCATAGGCTATCAAGTTTGCAAAAGCAACGTTTAATTGACCTCATTTGCCCTTTTAAGTTTCAAAGAGTGTCCTATAATTCTGTTATGTTGGGACAGATTGCTAGATGCATGAATGACTCGCCCCATCCATATATTTTAAGATTTTCTAGACTTCAAACATATCCTCATGTTCTTAATGAGTCTGGGAGGAGTAAACAGCACTGCACAACCACCCAACTAATGGGCCACTTCAATGGGATCTTGTGCAACAAGACTTCCAACTGGGCTTTGCCTGTGGTGCTCCCTTACTTGAACTCTGGGGTCAGGATAGAGAGGAAGAAAGGATGCTCTAAATTGAAGTTTAGTGCTGGGAGCTCTTTGAAGATGGGATAATTAGGCATCAAGAAGGAAAAGAGGGATTAAGAAGGCATGAGCAGAAAAATAGCACCATCTCTGCTGGGATTTATAGAGGAAATGGATGTAACTGCAAAGACAAGTGAAAAATTGTTTTTATAATCCTGGTGAAAAATAATAAGAACCTACAACAATGACAGTGTGACGTGGGAAGGAAATACAGAGTTAAATGCAAGAAAAATTATGAAAGTAAACTTTAAAGAACGTTATAACTGATACGGGGGGTGAGGGAACAGAGGAGTTCAGAGTGAATGTGCTTAGAGAAGTAGAAGAGAATGAACCAAAAAAACAAATTGAGGATTTGCAGTGATTTCTGAGAGTCATTTCAGCAATGTGTTGAGGAGGAAGCAAGCAGGTGGTAAGAAAGTGGGGGCGGGAGTTTTCTCTCACTTTTCAAAGAAGTTTGACCTTGAAAGAAAAAAGAAAAGAGGAGAAGCAGGATCCAAGGAAGTTTTGTTTTTGTTTTTTTTCCAGTAGAATTAAGCCTATTTGTGGGTGGAGGGAAAAGTGGCATAGGTAGTGAAGAGACTGAAGATGAAAGAGCATATATAATTAATGAAGCAAGGTCCCGGAGATAACAGCTGGACTGGGAGTTGAGCCCTTCTTCCTCAGAATCAACACTTGCTCTATTGATAACTAGACAGGCTGGTAATGTAGCCAGCCTGAGCCCCCGCTTCCTGCTATGTACAAATGCCTACTCAGCAAAATCATAAATAAAGTTAAATACAAAAGTCTACGCAATGTGCTTAACAAGAGTCTGAATAACAGACTCATGGTAAGTGATGAAAATGAGGACAATGACAATAATGATGAAGATCTTTATGCAAAAGGGTGTAAGAGAATGCCTAAAACACAGCGTGCACTCAAGGTCATACATTGATTCCCACGAAATTAGAGACAGAAAAGAAATTATGAGACACAGGAAAGAGCTCAGTTAAGATATTATCTGGTATCACTTTTATCTTCCTGTTCTACTTATAGTTATCACAGTGTATTAACATTCTTGATTCTGGACCACCTTCTAAGAAGTTTGTGGAGTCAGGACCTGGACCTTGAGTGGCAAATGTGGCCCAGGTTGAGGGCAGGAGTCATGGTGCACCCTACTGTGTAGGATCCACAAATGGAAGAAGAGGTGGGAACCAAAAGTGGGCTCTGAGCAAAATTTCCAATCCAAATGGACCAGCCTGAGAGAAGAGGGAGACCAAGGGACTGCATTAGAGATCACTCTAGGGAAATGAGGATGGGTAGAGTCACCCTTTCATAGGGCATCTGTGGATGGACCCTCAGGTAAGGGGGGAGCTGTTCCAGGTGCTGAACTAGTCTGAACAGATGTCCTAGGGTGAGCACAAGGAATCCTGGACCCATTGTCACCAGCAGCTGCTTGGCTTTTACTCATCCGTGTTTTGCATCAGCATTCGAAAATGCTGAAATAAACATTCGAGATAAAAGGTCCTTGCAAAAGAATTGATGCAGAAAGACACACTTACCACAAGACCAATAAGATATAAATTTAAAAAGAAAAGAAAAATCCAATTATTAGAGAAAAATTTCACAGGCTCTTGGGTCACATGTGATCACTCATGCTGTCTTACTGTCATTGAGAACGTGAGCTTTCTTCACAAGTGTGTGTGAGGAAAGCAAGGTGTGGTGTGGATGCCAATCAGTGGGAACTTGCTCGAAATATGGAATCTTTGTTCTCTGAGTTGGTCACTTCTGGAGGTCATGTGCACGTGGCCTTGTAATTAAACTGGACTCTCAAAAGAAATGGCCTCATAAATTTCTTTATTTTTATGAAGACCTGAAACTTTTCCTAGGAGAAAATTTCCATTTCTTCAATGTGTCCCCTAGGTCAGATGCTCATCAAGGAGAGTTAATCTATTTAAATAAAAAGAAGCATTTGCTCCACTTAAACCATAGATTCTATCAATTTTGCTCCCTTTCCTTTGAACACACATATTATGCTCGGGAAAATTTCCTCTCAATATTTCTGCTTAGACTCCTTTGTTGCACAGTGGAGAAAAGGTTTCTCAACTGAAACACACACTCTTATTTCCTAGCCATTGCTAGACGTAAAAGTCAGATTTAATTTACATCTCCTCTCCCAGATTAATATTTACCTAGTTACATTTTGGTGGGGGTGGGGGGCGAAGCAAATGTCAGTCTCGTTCTGACTGTAGCACAGTTTCTAGTCAATCATGGCAAAAAGACTATTGCAAGGATCCAAGTCCAAAACTAAACTAAAGGATTGGAAGATAGCAACTGGAAAATCTATCCCTTATCGTCCTAACCTTAGACACATCAGGTGACTTCCTTCACTGAGCAAACTCCTAGCCATCCTTTCCTACCCAGCTCAGGTGCTGGTTCTTGGGTCAGACTTACCTGCTTTCCCCAGAAGTCTAGTTCTCCCTCTCTTATGCCCTCACAGCTCTCTGCTCAGATCTCTGAAAGCGTTTCTCAGATGAAATTAGCTGTTAGCCTCTCTGTCTCCATCACTGGACTATCCCTATGAAGATAAGCATTGTCACTAATCAATATATTCACAGGTCCTACTATATACAGTCAATCTGGAACAGTACTATATTAGTATAAGAAATATGTTTAAGTGTTCACTTTATTGCCAGATTATGTATTGAATTCTAGAAAGTTTAAAACTCTTGTCTACAGCTAATAACTGGTGATGTCAGATGTGTACTTACAAGGGTCATGTATTTCTCTTAAAACCAGATATTTTTCACTTTCATACAGAAGTTCTTTAATTGTACCATTAGAAATTCTTAACTAAATTATCCCTTAATATTACCTCCCAAATCTTGGTTAAACATTGGCTTAGCAGAGAAATAATGAATAGACATATTTACTGCCATCAAGCCAAGGTCCAGTCTTGCTGTTATGGCTTCACCATTTCTGGTGGGCACCTGCCTCCCTATCGTTGTCTCTGGAAGAGGGTTGAGGTCCTGAAAAGTGTCCCTGGCTTAAGATGGCCAAAGGCTGTACCTGGCTCACTGAGTCCTGGAAAGAGAGAGAACACCCTGCTGCTGTCTAAAGAGTAGAAACTCCTAGAAGCCACCATGGCCTCTCCAGTTTTCCTTCCTGTCTGGACCAAGAGGATAAACCCCAGGGTGAGGACCAGCTCCTGGGCAGTTTGGGCAAATATCAGTGGAGTCTCCTGCCTAGCAAAGCTGCTGGGGATGCAGAGATACCCCAGAACATCTACGGCACCTGCAGAGAGCGTTCAGAACTTCTTGCACATATTGACCCTCAAAGACGACCCCAAAATAGCTCACTATTGGGCATGATTCCAAAATCAGAGTGTTTTAATGGAAAGTTTAGGTATAAGAGTGATGGCTTGATCAATTGTGCTGTAAGTCCCATGGCCAGTTTTTATTTCCTGATCAGTTTCTTCTCTATGGAGTTCCTTAAATGGGTCCAGTTTGCCCCAGTGAAATTTCTACCACACCTGGGCTCAAGCCCAGTGGACAGGGCAGGGTTGCTGAACACCAATGCAGCCATCACACGTCAATCTTGCTCTTGGTCCCTTTGGCAGCAGGGCCCTTGCAGTTCCTCAGAAGTGAAGGAGATTGTTTGTGGCACGTGAAGTTCTATCCTGACCACATTTTATCCTTTCCGTGACACTCTCAGTGTTGAGAAGCATACTTGCAGGGTCCTCCTGGGCTCATCAGAAAATGCCAGCATCTCTTCTTTCTCCAGCTTTTACCAAGTCTGGATATCCAACCCTTTGGCTAGGCATTCAGTTATAAACTCATCCTTACCTCAATGACATTGACATTGAATCTTGCCATCACACACATTCCTTGTCAGCCTCATGCTGGCTCAGAGCTGTATGTCTTCCACTGGCCATCTGTCTCTGCCACTGTTGCCCTCCTTGAACTGTAAGCATTTACAGGGCAGGGGCTGGGGCCCTGCAGTGCTCTGGTCAATCACCTTGAGCTGGGGCTGTCTGTTTTTTGTCACAATTATGAAAATGCAAGCAAAGCATAACTAGTAGGGAGCACAGACCTACAAGTGGCTCTTCTTCCCAGATTGTAGACATGCATTCTCAACATCCAGCATTTCAGTGTTTATTTGCACTCCACGTTGTTCCAACTGGATTGAAGGCACCATCTTGGTACACGGATTGCAACAATAATGAGGGCGAGTAACCCTTCTACATAGCTTTTTACAAAGCAGAACGACTAGTCGGTGAAAAACCCTTTGGTAATTGAGCATTTTCATTTATTTCCATGCTTTAGCTCATTCATCACTTTTCCTCTTCTTGTTGACTTTCCCAGGCTTTTTATTCTTGTCTCATGAGTCTCCAAATAATAGCTATTCTAACATTTTTTTCTGTGCAAGTTTCTCTGGTAAATTCTTGACAAACATGATCTTTTTTAAGCCTCAAAATGACCCTGTGATATGAGTTGTGAGTTCTGTTGTATCCATTTTCAAGATGAGAAACTGAAAATCAGAGAGATGAATGCTCTTTCCTGAGGTCACATAGACAGTAAGAGGAGGAGAAGGAACTGTTCTTGACGATCTTTTGTCATATTGCATACCATACTGTCCAGAGTTCGTATCCTACAGGTGAGGGACATTTGAATGGAGGTTTCACGAATAGTTTATAGGGACCAAAATAACTGAAGACCATTTCAGTCGGGAGCTTCAGGACTTGCTCAGTGAGCTGGACAAAACAAATGCTTCAGCATCTCTACTAGGGACAACAGTGAATCATGATTCCAATTGAGTCCCATAGATGGTCTTCAGGGGAAGCTGCAGACATCTCTGTAGGGGACTTCCCACCTTGAAGTAGCCCCAAGAGGAGACTTTATAAAAGTTGCAACTTAAGGGCATGCTTAGAAAAGCATGTGGGCTATGCTAGTTGAGCGAGGAGAAAACCGACCAACTTGTTTATCAAGAACTTTGTTTCAAACGAGCAAAGGGAAATTTGGGGATTCTACTGTCCGTTTTTTAGACTTTGTTAATATTGTTCATAAGTCAAATACTCTGCCACGGTTATTGGATTTAAGTGAAATTCCAAAACGCCCACTGCTTTTCAAAGACCATAATTAAATTGGACTTTCAAAAGAAATGGCCTTTTGTTGAGTATTGCTGTCAGAGAGAAAAAGCGTTTCTATAATTTGCTTTCATCCTGTGGGAAAGATGCATGCAATTCTTCATTATTGAACAATCATAATTGAATAGCCCAAGTTTTAGTTACTGCAATATTGTTATATAACAGTTCCATTACCTGGTAACAACATGTAATGTACAGTAACAATAATGTAAGACTGAAGAGCATTAAGTCTCCAAAGATCTTTGTTTTAGATATTAGGGAGGCAGATTTTGTTATATTCTCTTGGTTTAATGATTTAAATAATATAATGGTTTATTGATCATTGAGGACTTCTTGGTCCATTTACCAATAATGTGGATGAAGTAAATTGTTTTTTAAAAGTTTCTTGATTTTTTGATCACGGGGTTCATTCACCCTTCCTAAACAGTTTTTGTTTTGGGAGGAAAGCATGTGGTAAGTCTATAAAACACTATTGTAACAACATTACTGTCATTGAAAAATACAATGTTTTGTGTCTCAAGGATATGTCACCCAGAGAGTAAACTCAGTTTTTCATTAGATAAAATGCATATTTGCCTCCTAGTTTACTTTGCCCATAAAAGCAGCAAATATGGTGGGTGACCCACCAAATTAAGCTTTATATTCCTTGATAAAATCCCATTTCTGTGTTTTACAGAATTTCTACAACGTATAATGGTGTGGCTTATTCGATAATGCTGACAGGAAGGTTAGAGAAGAGAAGAATGAAAGAGAACAGAGCTAAGTAGTTTCGCTGATTATAGTTTTTTCAGTGGAAAATGGGTCCGGCCTCGCTTGGCCCTTTGTTTCAAATATATTCATGCCATCTTCTCTTCTTGAAGCAGTGACTGCCCTCTGCCAACTCTCTGGGGCTGTGGGTCTTTCCTGGGGAACGTACTGTAGCTTCCCAGTTCCTGTGTTTGCAATATCTCAGAGCTTTGCTTCGGCAAAGCCCTGAATGGTGTCTTTGTAACAGCCTGTGAGATATTTAAGATGCTAAGAGGACCACATTACTAAAGAATGTCTTTAAAGAGAGGAAAATTAAATGACCAATAAAAAAAGAATCTTCACAAGTTCCTATTGTATCTTTTAAAAAGAAGTGCTGATGTATTTAGGTCTAACTCCTCAAGGCCTGAGGGAAGTTGCCAAGCTTCCACCCCTGACCCCTCCCCTTGCATGGGAGCCAAGGCTGGAATCTAAGTCTAAATTAATGAATCTGCTTCTAAGTTGAGGACGGAGCAAGTAAACCACAGCTGTGAGTCTCAAGTCACTGGGGATTTCTGTTTCAAATTCAGCCAGTACAGAGTCTCCGAAATTATTTGATTTGGGAACGGAATAAAAAATTGATAATATCTGATTTGTAGATTAGCCCTGGAGGGGAAAATACTAATTTCAAATGTCATTCATCTTCCTTTTTATCTAGTCTCTTCAAGCTGTAATGAAATTAACTGAGGACTGAGTCCAGCTTGAGGAAACCTCAAAGGAATTTGCACATTGAACTGGCAAAGTAATCTGTGAGCAGCCCACAGTTCAGCATTTATTTAGTCAATATTCAGTGAATAATAAAGGTTGAAAGCACGTTTTTTAAACTTGTCCATTTATTCACTGAGATATTTTCAATCAAGGCTAACACCTTGAGATTTATTTCTCGTTTCCAAAATCATGAATTTTCAACCTAATTGCAATTTTTTTTTTCCCTGACTAAAACCTGAACTATTCAAGTAAGTGTATTTACAAGTTAAACTTAGCAGATTGATGTGGAAGGAGAATTAGAAGAGGGCTCAGGAGATGAGAAATATGTTCAGTTCAGTGGAGGAGTTTACCATGGAATGCTCCCAAAGAGTTATGTAATTAATATAATATGAGATATTACACAGTAAATAGAGATATAAGCTATTAAAATTATGCATAAAAATAGGATTTCCGAATCTGATGATCATTACAAAATTCCTGCTCTTTGGGTATACTACATATTGGATTTAATTGCTGCATTTTATGTCATCCCAGCATTCTCGTGAGGCCAAGGGGTATTATTACTTCTTCAATTTGTTCAATGAATGATGAAGCCACATAGTGGAAGATTTATTGCCTGAAACTAGGAATCAGTCTACTGGCTTGAATCCCAGCTCTATCGCTTATCTTCTGTGGGAACTTGGGCAAATTTCTTGAACTCTTTGAGCCTCAGTTTTTAATCTGAATAGTGGGGATGATAACAATAAATAAATGGTAGGGTAACTCCCAGGTTTACATGACTTAGTATGTGTGAATTGGCTACAACAGTGTGTGTAAGTTAGAAAGCACTCTATAAGGAACTGCTCTTGCTGTTGTAATGGACACTCGCTGTGCACCGTGCTCTGTTCTCGGCATTCGAAGTGGGTAAGACCCAGATTCCCACTCTCAAGGAGCTCACATGATAGTCAGGGAGGGAGGTGTGTAAACAATGAAAAATAACACAGCATTACAAATCTCACAACGCAAGTCCAAATGAAACACAAAGTTGGGAAATCTTTGCGAGGGAAGGTAAATGAAGACTTTACAGAGGGGAAGAGAAAGGCTTGTGTGCGCAGAAAACAGCAATTGCTTTTCCATTCTCCCCTGTGGGCAAAAACAGGTGATAATTATTCAATATTTGATAAATGAGAAATGATTGACTGGGTGAATAAACAAATGAATGAAAAAATAGGTAAGTGAAATCACAACCAGACACACACTAGTATAAGCAAAGAGGAGTGGAGGAGATCATTGGCTACATTCTGGGAGAATTCCTGTGACTACAGTTAAAGAAAATATATTTACGTCTGATCCATCCTAGATCATATGTTTAGAGCCGGAAGAGATACTAGAGAGAATTTCAGCAGAAATTGATGCCTCCAAAAAGTCTAAGATAAAAGAATTCATTGTTAGGACCGGATCAATATCTCTTTACCACATCATGTGGTCTCTCTGTAAGTTTCTCTACCATAAATGCTTCCAATTGGAGAAATAAGGTGCCATGAGTCAGGAAGGTTAAAAAAGAAAAGAAAAGGGAAAGAAGGAGCTGGAGTGGCTGAAGGGAAAGATGTTCTAAAAGATTGCAGAGAAAGTATGCTTGAAAAGAGATTTCCAGAGAGAGCAACTCTTTAGGAGACCATTTTCTGAAATGACACTAATCATGAGTCACACATAATGCCCTGCTTTTAGGAGTAACGAGCAGAATGTATCTTCTGTGTTCTGTTCTTAGAACTGTATCTTGGGATGACTTACAGTCTGGGAAGGATGAAGGGGAGAAACTTGACCCTGACCTTTAGGTTTTCATTCTAATTAGGGATGCTGGAGCTCTCCACTGATGGCAGAGCTTGTGGGATATCCTGTGGTACGTTTTGAGAAGTCCTTTGAATTCTGCTGATTTATAAAACGCCTTCAGGATGGGAGGTTCAAGAGAGGGTCCAGGACACATGCTCACTTTCACAGCAGAGCAAGTTGCGCAACAGAACTTCCTTCCAGTCTCCTGGGTTTTGTCTGGATGCCGCAATAATTTCTGCTGAAAGTTTTAAATGCAAGAGTCAAGACTGCTCTCTGGAGCAGCTTCTTTTCTGCTCCTCTGGGAGAGTGGTCTCCAGCTGAGAAGAAAACCTCCAAAGAAAGTAGACGTCTGGCAGTGTTGCCTACCCCATATTGTGCTAACGAGGACATTGTAAGTCATGCCAAATGGGTACAATTTTTACCTCATATATATCACCGTAATCACAGAGGAAAAAAGACATTTTAACACCAAAAAAAGGGGAGAGGTTAATTTTAAACAATAAGACAAGATCTTACGATTATATTTAATTTTACAGAAAACTTGCCACGTTGCCCCTATTTTTCTCATTTCACCAGAAACCAATAAAAATTTTGGCAAGGATCAATAGTGGTTTCCAAAACAGTTTTTGTGTCTGATCTTAGGACCCAAAATTTAGATGCTAGAAGGATCTTATGTTTCCTCAGCCTGACTGTCAATAGTAACTATTTGTAGCCAACAGCAACTATTCGTAGCCAATGGCAACTATTCAGGACCGAAGGACATCATTCCCGGGGACAAATGAATCTCTTTTTCTTCTCCTCCCTCTTCCCTCAAAACACTTCTGTGTGTTCACATTATTGTCAAATCTTGGATGTAGAGAGTCCTGCTCTCCCACTGGCGTGTTCTGTTGGCCTTGGGTCCCCAGCTGAGGCAGGATAAGTCATGGAGGTAATCCATGGAAGACCCCCTATCTGGGAATGCTAAGCCAGTGCTGAACCTGAGCTATTCTACACACTCTTCCCACATTAGCTGCCAAATGTACGGTTGGCACAAGAATCTCACCAGCCAGTGCGACTGACTTTCATCAGTGGGTTCGTGGCTGTGGGGTTTTTGCTGCCATCTGCACGAGGTTTGGGAGAGTGACATGAGGCGACACACACATACAGTCAGGCTCTCTGTTGTCTCCTTATGATGGCAATGAGAGTATGAAACGAAACTTCCTCTTTTGGCTTGGTCACATGCAACTATTTTTTTCTTAACCTTTTGTGATTTACTTAAATTGAATCCTCAGCTTCTTACTTAATTCCTGATTTGAGGGATAGTTGTGAGGACAGAAGTGCCTTTTGACAATCAAGTTATTACCTATGGAGACCAGGTAATGTGTCCCCTCCGAGGACTACTTGGTTCCATGCATATGGCCTTTGTACACCTTCAGCGCACAGAATGCTCTTGTTTGCATAGGTTCAGTATAAGGTGACAGTGATTAGAGAGAAATGCATCTGTGAGGGGCAATTGTGGTATGAACAGGGCTTTGATCAGTGGTACTATTTCGGTACTCTAGCTTCATTGATACGATTAGGTGCTCTTTTGTTTGGTTTCTGAAGAAACTATTCAAGAACATACTTGAAATGTGTGAGTAAGTGAATTCATTGAAACATACTTATTTTTCAGCCTTTGATTCTTTGAGGTAGACATAGTGTGGAGGCCACAAACTACTTAATGAATGAACAAATGTCTGTTAATTGTATGCGTTATGTCAGGGCCTAGTCATGAAATGGATGGAAACTCCCAGGATCCCCCCGACTTGGAAAAGGACAGCCCAGTATTGACGATCCTGTCACAACCATGAACCCCGCTGCAACCATTTCCACAACCTCCACCAGTTAGCTTGGCTTACGGGGTGAATAAGAAGGCAAAGGTGGTTGGCCCCACTTAGAATGAGGGCAAACTCTACACTTGTCGCGTATGTCTGGAGTCATGAAAACAAAATGATGTCTCCTACTACCTGATGTGTCTCAGGGCATTCTTTTATTTATTCTTTTATATCCAATAAGCATTTCTCAAGCACCTACCACTTACTGAGTTATGGGGACACAAAGATAAAAAGACAGCTCCTATCTTCAAATCTGGTAAGAAGAACAGAGAAAAATTACACAATCCTGTACGTGCTTAATAGGAATGGGCATGGAGCCTTCCAAGAGGGCATAAGAGTGGGGATTCAATGAGGTTTGAATGATAAACATCAATGAGGCAGGAGGAGAATGTGTGTGCATGTGTGTGCATGTGTGCTCACAGTCCAGGAAGGGCTAGTATCAACATTTTTGGGTCTTAGAATTTCTCTTTCTAAAAATTCATTTTTCTGTTTTATACTCCAAGAATAGTTTGATGTTATGGATTCTTAGATTTGGAAAGAATATCCGAGTGCACCTAGCCCCAAGCTTTAGGAATTAAAGCTAAAAGGGCACACCCCTCTGGGACTTTGGACATTTCCTAAGAGAGCATACTGCAATATCTCTATGTGACGACCCTCTGACCTTTGATTCCAATACAGGGAAGCTTCAGGGTAGGGCTGGTTAAACAGAGACAGCCTGCCGAGTTAGTCCAGTTTCAACCTTCACATATATCCCCTGAGAGGAAATGGGGACCAAATGATCCTCAGGACCTTGACAATCAGCTGTACCTACTCATGAGGCTGTGATAGGAAGAGCCGACCGCTTCCCACAGGCCTCTGTCCCACCCTCCAAACCAAAGATGCTTTCCATATGTTCAAGTCTGAAGAGTGTTCCAGCTGTTGGCCTCCAGCTGTGTTCACAGTTTGCCTTTCTTTCTCTTTTTACTACATTTCTGCCAAACTTTGTTTTCTTCATGAGGAGTCTTATTGTTACTGATGTTCTGTTACTGATACCTTCCTGCTCTGCCACAGACCTAACTCCCTTCTGAAGCCACAATTTCACCTGCGAGCCACTCAGATGATGGCTACCTCTCACGTGACACACTCCACAGGGCCCGGAGGTGGGGTGGTGTCCTTCTTGCTCTTTCTGGACCACTATCTGTCTCTCTTCTATAAAATAAATAAGCTAAACCAAGCAGATGCTTCCACCAGCATCCTTGAAGCCCATGCCATCGGATTATTCCAAACTCTGCCTCTCCTAGTTGGAAGCATCTACCATTCTCCTGGGCAGTGCCAGAGTTGAGCATCCACATCTCTCTCTCCATCAACACACTGACCATTGCTCCTGGAGACTTTCATATCCAAGAAAAGGATCGTCAAACACCTTGCCCCACTCTTCCTTAATTCTCTCACCTCCAATGTAAATTTTCCGCCTCCCACATATGCCATCCACTTCCATGACTATTTCCTTGTATTTATTACTACCAAAAACATACTCCCTACAAAACCTTTAATTAAAGCATCCTCTGACCCAATCTCTGATCTTTCCAGCTCACTTCCTCTGGTACATCTACACCAATATGACTTCATCTGAACTGAGACCTCTCATTCACATATCTACCCCTTCTTCAATGTCTATCATACTTTATCTCATGCTCCCCTGGTCGCCTGCTCAGATTTCATGGTCCATTGCTATGGTGGCTCCCTTGATACATCCACTAACCCTCTATTTGTACTCTCTAAGTAAAAGGACTATTTTGGTTAAATCCAGCTCTATTAGCTATGTGTTCGTACCTGACTAGTTGAATGTAGCTCGGGAAAAATTATCTAACGGTTCTGCTGGTGGTGGAGAGATTCATCTTACTTTAAATTTCTTATCGCAAATGTTAAGTGAAATTTCAGGGCTGGCTGGCAATGTAAGTACATCTCAAAGCTCAATTTACTCACCTCCTCTTCCAAATATCCATTCTACACATTTTCTTCTCCCCTTAAGTGTTCAACGGCCCCTCTATCATTCTCATTCTCAGCTGAGAAACTTACTTCTTTTCACTGAAGAAATAGAAATAGAAGTAATTTATAGGGAAGTTTCTTATGTTTTCATCACAAATCTGCCCCCTTGTAATCATACACTAAGAGCTGGTTTTACATTCCATGCTTACAATCCAACCAGTAACTCAGGCCAAAATCCTGGGAGCCATCCTTGGTTCCTCTCTTTCTTTCATCATCCACATTCATCCAGAAGATTCAGATCAGTAAACACTCACAATTCTACCTTCAAAATATATTTTTATATCATCTATTCCCACCTTTCTATACTATACCCAATCCAAGCATTTGTGTGTCTTATTGAGCCATTGTTGTATAGCAAATTAGTCAGAATTAGATTTGCCTAACATAAATCCCAGAATACCAGTGGCTTAAACAAAATAGAATTTATTCTTTCACACAGAAGCATTCCAGAGTCAGGGAATTCTTCTACCTTCCCACTCTGCCATCCTAGAGTCACCCCATGGTCCAAGCTGCGTGCATCAGTGGCAGGTCATCATGTTCACATCGCTGACCACAGCCAGGGGGAAGGGCAAACAAGACACATGCCACACAACTGTCTCCCTCTCCAGAAAATCCACAACTTCTGATTACACCCCCCTGGCAACTCCCAACCTGAATGAGGGCAAGTGAATATAGCTGTCTAGGTAGTCATAAGACTGTCCAGAAAAGATGCTGAATTGTTTTACTAAGTAAGAAAGGAGAAGAGCCATGGGTGGATATTAGCAATGCTTCACACATCTTTGTATTTACCTCACTGCTTATTTTCATGCCCTCATGGATCCATTCTACATACAGTAGCCAGTGTGATATCTTATATGATAAATCAGAACATGGTACTCCCCTATTTAAACTATTAAATAGCTTCCCACTGCACTTAAAACAAAAGGTCTTTACTATGTCCTTTATGGTTCTTTTTGATCTGGTCCCCAAATAAATCTCTATTTCATCTTCCCTCCTATTCTTTTCTTTACTCTTTCCTCTCTAGCCATATTGTTTCTAAGGCATAACAAACTCATCCTACATTTGGTCTTCACCCTTGTTGATTTTTCTACCTAGAACACTCTTCCTGCACATTTTCACACTTTCCTCTCCTCTTTGGTCATATTGCTAATAATCTCTTACCTCTTCTAAGAGAACCACCATAACCTCCTACCATCTGGTAATCCCTAACCTCTCCTCCATCTTTCTATAACCCCACCATGCATTATTTTCTCCATCTCATCTGAATTCATGTGTATCTATTTGTCAGCTCATATTGTCTGTCATCTTCACTAGCTCATTGGCTCCATAAAGGCGCAGATCCCATCAGAATGTTTATCATCATATCTCCAGTTCCTAGAACAGTGCCAGGCTATAGTATGAACTAAAAAGACTTTACTGAATGAAAAAAATTAATAAATTCTAATGTTGAGGTGTTGGTTTTCCTTTACACGTAAAATCTAAAAGTATGTTAAAAGAACATCTGTATAATGTAGAGAGAAAACTTCAAAGATGTCCTTGTTAATATCCTCCTAATATAGGATAGAGTTTACAATGTCATACATGCGGCAATTGAAAATTTTCCAAACGTCAGCTCTATTAATGTTTTCCCTTGCAGAAGTGAGGTTTACAATACTAACAGGTAGGAGGTTGCCCATGACTTTGCTTGTGTATATTGATTTTCTGGAAGTCAACAGAAACAATACAACTAGTAATTTGAATATACTGCTGAATGCATATTCCACATTTTAATTATCAACCATGCGTTCCATTTTATTTAGAGATGTGGATAGTTTTCTTCTGTGATGATATTTAATGATGTATTTTACATTTGTACCAAAGATTTCTGAAAACTTAAAAACAACTGAAATAAATGCTGTTATTTAAGTGGGTTGTTTTTTAAAGACCTCAGTTGACCATGTAGTCAGGGAGATTAAGGAAAATACAACACAAGGAAAATAAAACTTTACCAACAAAAGGCCAGCTCTTACATTCCTTAGATTATTGAAATCTAACAAATTGAATAGCCTACAAGAATTCAAACACTAATACTCAGTCTGAGTCCCTAGTAAGTTTATGTAAAATCATTGACCCTGATCCAAGGATAAACCTCTTTAACAGAATCAATACAGGTGCAATCAGACAAGAGCATTCTACTGTTTTACTAAAGTGCGTCTAATTCAAAATTCAATAACCCTCACACATCCTTAATCAGGGAAGACATCCTGGGAGGTATGTACGTGAGTGATCTTACAACTCTGCCTTTTGGCTTATTAGCAAGACTTTCTACATAGAGATATTTCAGGATCCTGTTCATTCTCCTCTTAACAGAATTCTTTTCAGCCTCTTCCCTAATTTTGACTACTGTAAAGATGCTAAAGTTGTCCTCCCTCCCTTCCTAAAATGGAAAATAATTCTCCAGGGTTTTCATGCTGGAGAATTCCCCAGGGGTGGACGTTGACAAGCTGATCTATATTCCCCAGGAGTTGGGGAGACCCAGGGGAGGTTGTGAAGGGTCGGTACAATCTAGAGCTGCTAATGGCATTCCCGCTGCCTCCAGCTCTCCCAGCAGCAGCGCCCTGGGAGAATTCCGGGGAATTATGTAGCCAGGAGACAATTATCTTGTTTCCAGAAATAATGTGAATTAAAACAGTACGTACCAAACAAGGCAGAATGACCCCAAAGCGCAGGCTTGGGCGGGCTCTATTTATTCTGCGGGGGCACAATCTTTGGATTCCACTGCAATGAGCAAGGAATTGTAATTAAGACCAGGTGAATGGAGCCTTGACTTATCTTCATTTCGCTAACCTGAAGTTTAATGAAAACAAGCTAATAATATTTAAGGGTGATATTTTTTTACTAAACACTTCTTTCAGAGGTGCCTGTCATTTGCTAATTCCTAACAGCGACCACCAGCGCTGGTGAAGAGGGCCAGTCAGAGGTTCAAGTCGCAGACCCCTCGGGAGGTGTTGCAGTCAGAGGTTTTCTCTCTGCAAGTCAAGGACAGAGCCTTCCTAAGAGAAGGCCTCAGAGAGACTCATTCGACCTTTTCCAGGGTAAAGAGCAGTAATGCCGACATTTCCCCCCAAAGCACAGGAGATGTCCTTTTTGGCTGTTTATCTCCCTGCTTGCTTTGCTTTACCCACACTCTATCCACGCAGCTGGGTAGACCCCCTAACACTTGATCTGAATCACATATGGTGGTTAGGACACTTTCTTTAGGGTTTACTCAGTTTTATTACACGTATTATTTTCCTGCGTTTTTATTTGAACATTCTCTCTCTCTCCCCCCTTCTCTCTCTCTCTCTCTGTGTCCCTCTCTCTCTTTGACTAATGTATGTAGAGCAATTGGTCAAAAATCTTCATGAAGTTAGCAGTGTGTTTGAGGAGAACGTGACGAGTTTACAAGCCATTTGGAATCAACCAATCAATTAGCTCACACTTATTTACAGAGAGCCACTTGTGCCTGGAACTAGGCTAGATGTTGGACAGACTCAAAGACAACATGTTCCTTGCTCCTCAGAGGCACAGAGTTCAGTAGGGGAAAGGCAAGCAGGAAGAAAAAAATTACACAAAAATAGGAAAGTGCTTTGTTGAGGAAGAACAAAAGAAGGAGTATTAGGTCATACAGGTTACACCCTGCAGTATTCATATAGATTCCAATGTGAATGGCTATGAGGATGGCGCCCACTGGAGCTGTGCAGTGAACGACCCGGGCAACTGTATGTTGTGATCCAGAGAGGAGTAAAGATTTCCCTAGAGGAGCTCTGGAGAGGGGCTCACATTGAATGGAAGGAAGATGGCAGAATGAATAGGAATTAACTATGTGATAAAGAGGGAGAGAGAGTTTCCAGACAGAACCAATAACATGTGGGAATGCTCAGAGCCTGGGAATATCTCAGTATCAGTGGGGAAACATTGTGGGGTAGGGACCACTGGAGAAGAAGTCACTTCCCCCAGTCGTGTGACAGCATACCCCACAATATTGCAACATAATGCTGATATCCCAAGAGGGGAAAGTTGTAAGTATCTCAAAATTGTTAGAGAGAGAAAAGCTATTCTAAGATGAAGAACATGATGTTCACCAGGATTCCTGTCAGGAGATGATGGTATTAGAAAGACTAATCGTGATAAGGTAGAACGTGAGACTCACAGAGCATGGTAAAGTACCAAGAACCAGATGATAGGAAAGCTTGCCTACAGGCGAGGTGGGGAAGAGAAAGGAGGAGATCACACGCGCGTGTGCACACACACGCAAACGTACAGGGAGGGGAGCAGACACCAGCCTGGGAGCTTCCCCGGAAGAAGTTCAGCTGAGGAGCGGTTTGGGGAACAGAGAGGTCAGAGATTTTAAAGCTGACTTCTGTGGGGGCGCGGTTTCTGCCTCTGCTGTGCCATGCTCCCTAAAGACCGCATTGCTCACTCTTGTTCGTGTGTGTGTAGGAATGGAACTAGTTGCTCATTTCTGTGTAACATAAAGAGCTGCTGATTTCTGCAGCACGTTGGTGTGTGAAAGGAACAAGGGAACAGGTGACATTGTCACCGACTAGATACGCCAAGGAACTCAATGGTGGTTTTGGATATTTTAACTTTTTCAAATTGTTCTTTTTTCTTTTGTTATGTTAAGGAGATGCCATCACCAACCACCCTGAACCAGACCAAACCTCACCACGAGAGCTACGTCTATGACCTGTGCCTTATTTTTAGTGCTAAGGTCTCTCCAGGAGGGGCATAGGCCTTATTACTGTAACCTGCAGTGTGTGTGGATGCATGTTTCCAACTGAACCTGTGCAAAGGAATACCCACCTCACCCTTTTGAATATTCATTCCCCATCTGAAATAAAAGTCCCCGCTTCCCTTTGTTTGGGGACGCCATGACTCTGGAAATGATTCTGCATGGTCTCCTCTTTGCAGCAAACATACTTTACTTGTGGGACAAATGTTTCTGGTAGAGTCTGATTGAATTTGCCGGGAGGGAACCCACCTGGGTTTCAGTAAGGACATCAGAGCTCCTCCTCTGGACTGGGGCAGGAAAGCTCCACGGATCACACAGATTGTGCTGTCGTGCCTCTCTCCCTTCCTGCCCTCACACCCTCTTCATTACACAAATACACAAAAATCCCTTTGCCTTGTATTAGGAGAAAGCATAAGGTGTGTTAACTCTACCTGTATGATGAGGACCGAGAATTAGGGACTGGGGAGTTACTTGAGTCACGTTGTGGAAAGACTTATGAATCAGGTTTTGGCCCTTTCTGCAGGCATTGCCCTCAGTTAGAGTTTTTTGTAGACTTTTGCTCATTTTTAAATTAAATAAATCTTACATACAGAAGAGTTTATATAATGTGTATCCATATGATTTAAGCAAGACTAATCAGCAAACACTTGCGTGCCTTCCACTCAGCTTAAGAAACATCAAGAACTTTGATCTCTCCATTTGCATCCCCTCTCATCTGCCCTCCCAGAGACACAAGCACTGTCCTAAACGGTGTGCTAACACTTTCCAAAGAACAGGATCGGTCAGTGATTCTCAGGTCAGATCTGCTTTTTGAGGCAGTGAAGAGTGGAGGAAGTGGAGACCTGTGGAAGTGAGACCCACTGTGGTGGTGGTCACTCCAGCAAGGGGACCTGGGGGCAGAGCTCAAGGAAAATTAGTAGTTATCCTTGATCCTGAACAGAGGTGAAGCAGAGTGCGAGGAAAGCACACTCTTTGGGTCTCTAGATTGGGTAAATGGGTGAATGAGGGCGTCATAGTTGAGTTGGGGAAAATTTATAGGAGAGCAGGTTTGAGATATGCCAATATAATGAGTGCAGATTCAGACATCTGGACTGTGAGATGAATGTCAGAGTTTTTAGATAGATAAGGATTTGAGAGTCATCGGCATTCAGAAGGAACAAGAGCAATGCTTTAAAAAACACTTAAAAAGGCGTTTTTCTTAGGATTGTGCAGAGATCAACTCATTTAACTCTCACAATGATGCCATTTAAAGAGGTACTATTATTATTCCTATTTTAAAGATTAGGAAATGGAGGCAGAGATTTTAAACAACTTGCATATGGTTCGACACCTAAAAAGTGCGAGAGCAGCCTGGCATCAGAACTGGTGTTCTTAATCATGACGTTACAAAGACAGTTGAATCTGTGGGAGTAGAAGGGATTTCTGAGAGAGAGGAAGAGGAAAAGGAAGAGGAGGAGGATGGAATTTTAGAGAATACCCATATTCATGGTTCCTTATGAGGCTGTGAAGGAAGCTGACTCACGTCCAGGGGTGTGAGGAAGAAGGGGGGGGGTCTCAGGGGGAAAGGGGGAGGGGTTGGGGAATGGGGAGGGGCCTGGTTGGAAAAGGGGCGGGGTTTGGGGAAAATAGGGAAGGGCTTGTGGAAGAAGGAAGTCCGGGCAGAAGAAGGGAAGAGTGTGAGTGTATCTTTCTCTGCCTAAAGGTCCAGCTTTCTTCTTTCTCCGTTCCCAGATACATCTGATTAAGGATTACCGATGACCCCACGCTAGTGCCCTATCTTGCTTCCGCACTAATTCCCAAGTCTCCAGTTCAGAGCGCCTGCAGACAGCTGTTCAGAATGTGTTTGGGAATCAACGTAAGGTTCTCTCTGACCCTGGAGAGCGGTGAGAACGATAGGGCAACATGGCCGAGGCCGCAGGTTTCTACCGCAGGAACACCAATTTGCTGTGCATTCTTCTGTTCATTCATTCGTTATTGTATATTCGCAGGAGACGGGCACGTTTCTGTGGGGTAAAAAGTTGAACAAGACTTGATTCCTTTTCAGGGCACTTGGAATCTAGTTGGACAGTTTGGAATATTTGGCTCCTAGTGAACCATAGAAATATCGTTGAAATATTTCCCCACATCGCTAATCATTAGACTGGGGTTGACAAAACTATTACACGTTAAGATTTTTAAATTGTCTCTGTAAATTAAGATAAACACACCCAGTATTCAAGGGAAAGAGATATAGCGCAGGCATTAAATGCCAGAAATGCAGAGGACATTCTAATTTTAGAATAAAGAACCCAGTGTCCAAGCGTGAGGCGGGGCTGGAATGTCCTCTGTCCCAGCCAATGTGTCCCAGCTTCCCCCACCTCCCTCCCCCCTCCCCCAAAGGGTTTATATTGGGCAAAACTTTGATAGGAGACAATCTCTCTTATAATTCTTTGGAGGCTTTTTAAAATTTTTCAATTGATTGGCTAGAACTAAGAAAATAAGTTTACGACAATTGTGGCAAAAGTGACTTCATAATTCTTGTCTAATGAGCAAGATTCCCTTCTCCAGGGGGAGTGATTCCTGAATTCCTTTGATCCTGCAGACATGGGTAAGCCTACAACTTGTTTGCAGAGCATCCTGTCAGGGAGCTGACAGGGTTTACCTAGTGGAATGAGCAAGCACAGGTGCACAGATTTAGCGTTGTCCTGTGGGGAATGAAAATCTATTTTTAATCAGTGTTATAGAGTAGAAGAAGTACGGCGTGTATGCTTGCTATGAGCGATGGCAGCTGGCTGGAGGCTGGCGTTTTGTCATCCCGGTCCTGGGTCTAAAAAAAAATCAAATCTTCAGCTGAAAAAAAGTCTAGACAACATAATAGTTTCTCCTCATGCCAACCCTATGAAGGTTCTGTAATTATCCGTGAGGCAAATAAGCATCAGAAGGCAGAATAACTTCCCTAAGGTCCCAAGACCACGGTGGAACTCCTATCTGAACATGTACTATGGCTTCTTAGTGTGTATGCTTTACCATTCCGTCTCCCTGTCAGGCTGCCAGAGTTGTGTAGCATCCCAGGAAATCTCCGCAGTCATAAAATGGAACCACAACTGTCAACTCCATGAGTCAGACCCTGTCTCGATTGATCCCCTGTGGCCCCAGCTTCTAGCTAAGAGCCTCCCCTATCATCAGTAATCAATATTGGTTGAATGAATGAATGGGTAACGAGGGAATGGAAGGAGTGAAACTTACTAAATCTTCTACTCAGTCAACGTGTGAGAAAAATAGGCTGGCAAAAGTGTCCAGGAGTTTTGGGAAACAGAACTTTTGGAGAAAGACTTCTATTTACAAAAGATATTACGTTTTAGCAAAGTGTGTGGTTGGCTGTATAATTGAGGATGCACATATCTGTGAAGTAGTTACCTCATATAAGAAAGAAATTTCTTCTCCAGGTTCAAATTCATTGTGGGGAAACACTAAATAGATAGCAACATTTTAATTACAAGTGGGAAAGGAGGACACATCAAGCAGAGTTTAGTAGTGTGAATGCTTAAAAGGCAAAAAGAAGGATTAAATCAGGGTATATATTAGTAATGAACAAACTGAAGAGAAAATCATATAGTAGACGCTCAGTCATATTTTGTTTAATAAATCTTTGTTGAATTGAATTGAATATGCCTTAATGAAATAGGCTTGTATTTTAGTTTTAGCTCCGTGATTTGAGATTTTCTTATTGCCTGAGAAACACTACATACAATATTTATGACTGCTGGTAAAACCAAAGCAGATCTGAATTATTTCATTATCTTCTACTTCCTGCTCATAAATTATCCTCTCCTATTTTGAAGACCCTGCTTGTGAGATTCCAGTTTCTCTCTCGTTACGTTGGTGGTAATGTGTTGTTAACTGAGGCTAGCAGCTTTCTTTCCTCATGGCAGGACACTCCCACTTTTGGAGAGGTTCAACACCTGAGCATGAATTTTGACAGCCAGTGTCTCATTAAAATCCTGCACTTCTGCAGAGGAAGCACTGTGCTCCTTTCTGGGGAGGAGGTGAGGGCAGAACCACATTGTGCATCTTTAGACTTTTCCCGCGTGTGCTCAGTGGAACCCAGCCTTCTCCAGAGGGTGACCTTGGCTTACAAACGTCACTCCCCTACCTCTTGTGCCTCCCGGGATCCAGGAGAGGCAAACGTGGAGCTTTCAAGGGAAACTCAGCTACTGGCTGCTGCAGAAAGGAGGGGCTTTGCCTGGCTCCAAGGAGGGAGTGAGAAACCATATGGGTCTCACTTTGAGATTAGACTGGCCAGTGCGTGTCAGAAGATAATCACAGGGGCACATAGAAAGCTCCCTTCCCCTTATGCTTAATTGAGGAAATATTCCTTATAACTCTTCATCAAGTAGCTTATTATTGCAATACATCAGGCAAGACCGTCAGGGGCAGTAGGAGAGAGGGGTGGGCACAGTACACAAAAGAAACAGAATTCTTACAAATGTGGATGAGGACCTTAGTTTACTACCTGAAACACACGTTATAGCAACAGTGTGTGGATCCATCCGATTGTGATTAAATCATGTAAGATTTGCTTCTTTAAACTTCTATAGGGTCTATTGCAAAGCAGATTTATAAAATCCTAACTCAGAGAATTTTCTTTTATTAGAGTAGCGTGAATCTTAAACATAAAAATCATGTCTTCAAATATCATTCTGTTCCAGTGCTTTATGATGTGTTGGTAAAATCCAACTGTAAGAATTTCCTGTACCAATGTGTTTAGGGAACTAAGATTAAGGGGAGTAAATGAACTAACATTTATTTCATGTACTGTAGGTGTCAAGCAGTGTGCTAGGCCCTTTCCATATTTTATCTCACTTAATTCTCAAACCTATCTCTTAAATTAGAGTTCCTGGTCTAATTTTCAGATCAGAGTTACTCCTTCAAGGTCATATTTACTAAATAAACTCTAAAACTTATACTCTTCTTCCATAGCTTACCATAAAATATATCAATATTATTCTGGAACTAAGGACAGAGATTTGAGATTCATTAAGCAAGAGGTCCCTTTTATTTTGAAGAAGATTAGCCCTGAACTAACATTCACCACCAATGACCTCGGGTCCCATCTTTCTCTATTTTATACGTGGGACGCCTGCCACAGCATGGCTTGATAAGCAGTGTGTAGGTCCACGCCTGGGGCCTTTTATGAACTTAGTTTTTATTCCTTTTACCATCTCCACTTAAAACTTTTCATGTGTATTCAATTCAAGAAGTAATTTTTAAGTATTTACCTTTTGCACACAATTCAAATTCTCTTGCTTCCCTAATATCTCAAAGTATAGAATTTCTTTATTTTCCTACTCCAATTTGGCCTAACACATCTTGTCCTTTTCTTTTCTTCGACATTGGATTTAAAATATGTTGCCTTCATGAAGCTTTCCCAGATTAATTCTACTGTTGAATTTACATATATAACATATAATGAATATCTGACCTATAGAATAGTTATGATTGTTGGCTAAAGTTTACATCAGGATTATTCTTTGTGTTGTGTTTAGCAGTTTAATTTATTTATGTGTCCACGAGATTATGCGCTCTGTGAGAGCAGGAATATTCACATTTATTTCTCTACCCTTAATGTTTAGTTGAGGGCCTGTCAAACGGAAAACACACTATCTTTATACATATAAATATTTGTATTTAAATTAAATGAATCAGTATAGACATCAGGTTTGTAAGTTTTGCTAGCATCTTCTGTATGGAGTTCAAATGTCTTTGCTTCATATTGTACTCTTTCCTAAGTTTTTAGTTTTATTAATTTTGAGATTAATTATCCAGCTGCCATAATAGTTCTTTGCTAAATATTTTACTATCCACACCATCAGGCTTCATACCTCTAGGACTATAACTATTGCATGGCTAAGAAAAGCAGTAGTTAGTGAGGTTTAGAACATTTTTGAAAGGAAACATGAATACTTATTAGGGATAGGAATGTCTTCCTAAGTAACCTAGAGTTTAACCAGAAGGAAAAAGGTCTTCTTAGATTTCTAGTTTCAAAGTTAGATAACTCTGTGTGGTGAGTGTCTCTGCATGTGCATGCATGTGTGGGCACACGTGTATGTATGTGAGCACACATGCATGTGAGTGTTAACCTGTGTTGAATTCCTTCCGGTGTCTTCTGAAATTTCCACCTGTAGATTAAAAGTCTCCCTCTGTTTTTCTTTCAATACTTCAAGTACTCACAGCATAAAACAAGATGGAAAATTATTTTAACAGCCTTACAGACGTTATTATTTAATATAGTGAATGGATGAATGAGAAGAAATGCTTATATTCATGAAATATATGAGACTATATTGGAATGAATGCTTATATGGCACCACAGTGAAAGCGTTCCAAATCTTTCCCGTGTTTCACATGATAATTACTGGTTTCTTTTAATAAACTAGTGAACATATCATATTCTACAGCCAAATAGGGACTTCTAAAAGATTTTCACACTCATTGGTTATTAAGGTTTGCAAAGATCTAAATACTTGTAACATCCTGAGCCTGTGATTTTCAACAACAAGGCTTTAAATTCTTCTGACATTGAATGGAATTTTCTGTGGTGTTAGAACAGCGTTCTACACAAAATGCATTACAGAACATTTTATTTTTCTCTGGGAAAAAAAAAAAGGTAGCAAGAATGAACACTTGAGAAAGGAAACCCAGTTCAATGGAATTTTAAATATGCCTGTTAAAAATAGATTGTGTATACATGAGATGTTGGGTGATACTTAATCAACAGTAATTGTATTTTAAGCAAAGCGTGCCCTTTCCATATTGTGTGTTAGCCAGGATGTGTCATGCATAGGGCTTGTGGCAGCCTCTGAATTGCTATACTTGAACCTCTTTTAACCCATTTGGAGTTAAAGGTCATGCCAAGTGTCACTGGAAAGATAATGTCCTACAGGTTGTCAATAAAATCTGTGATATGATTTATTACTTGGAGTCAAGTGTTAATTGGATGGCAGCTGCCTTTGAATGGATAATCTTTCTCTTTTCTTAATGCTGACAGATAAAAATAGAGGTATGAGTTGAAATGAGGGAAGCCTCTTAGCCCTAAATAGAAGTCTGAGATTCACTCGTGGTTCCACCTTCATTTATTTATTTATTATTTTATTTATTAAGAGCTAGGTTGTCTAGCTATCAAAAATGGGGAAAAAAAAGAGTCCATACGGAATGGAAACCAGTCTGCTTTTCTGTCAACCAGGCTCATTTCAGAAGCCTGTGCTAGCCTGATGCTTGTTCGAAGGTAAAGTTGGTGGTTGTTACTGTCTAATATTTCAGTTCTGCAATCCTTTCCTACTCATTGTCTCTCAGAGCCCATCCATGCCTACCCACTCTTCCAGATCTTTCTTTTGTCCCTTTTTCAAAACCTGTTCTTAATTGATGGTCTAAAATGCACTATGTTATGCTGTGTATGTATTACGAGTTTTCATTTGTCAGATTGTCCGAGAATATCCAAGCATACACCCCAGGTGAGTTTGATCCAGGCTCTTCCATTTGTGGAACTGATCTTTGGAGAATAAGCCTTAGCTTATTCATCTATATGATGGAATAAAAATATATTCTCACTGGCTATTTTGGCAGATTAAGTGAAGATATACATAATTTGAAAGTTTCTAAATCACCAAGTCCTAAATTAAGTAGGAATAATGATTACAAATGCAATATAGACCTAATACTGTAAGTTCAGGGAGCAGTAATCAGCCAGAGGGTGGGTCTAGTACTGCATTTAGCAGTGAGAAATTCTTGATGAGTCCAAAATGATACCTTGGAATAGTTCATCACCAAAATTGTTGGCTTTGTGTGAAGAACAATTTGATTATCTTTACTACAGGCTTTTAAATACTTAATTTCAGAGAATTCACACCTCATTTTGGGTTTTTATGGATATATTCAGCTTCATCTAATATTTATTAATATTAACAACCTAATTAATTAATATCAACAAATTAAATGATTGCTGGAGTCCATCTTACCTCCTGTAAGGTAAGCTTTCTTCCCTTTGGTGTCCTTCTTCTCCTCTCCCTCCCTCCTTCCTTCTGTCTTCCCCTCTCCAAGGAACATGGTTATCCCAATATCAGAACTGGGTGCTTAATGCCCAGAGCAGAGAAAGCCATAAGCTTGCTCCAGCCACCATGGAGAAGTTCAACTTTTTTCATTTGTAATTTCTGCCACTGTTGAAATAGAAACGACCTGGCCTATCTGGCTACTGCACTGTCCACCGTGGGGAGACCTGTGCTGACCGAGCACACTGTGCGTCTAGGTCATGTGGTAGCTTAGGTGTGCATAGGTTTGACAAGGAGGAAGTGGAGTGGGCTGGTTATGTCCAGTAGGTCCATTCTGCACCTCCATTGGCCCAGACTCTCAATATTGTAGATCTTTATTGCATTTACAACCATCTCGCCAAGGCATGCCCAGGACTTCTGGGTGTCCACATCTGGGAGGGGTCTTGGCCTCAGTCACACAAACAGCCCTCCTCTAGGGTAAGCCTTGTCTCTGGTCTCATGGCCCAGACCTTATCAAGAGTCCAAAGTTCCCCAACTCTACCTCCTTGACTACTTTTTCCTTGGGGAATCTCTGGTATTACCTCAACAGAGTTATTCTGACAAGATCCAACCTCAAAAGAGGGGTCATGGTCTCCCAGTAAGTTCATTGGGCCTCTATGTAAATAGACCTACTTCTTTCCAACAATCAGGGAAATGATGGGTGCGGGTGTATTAGTTAGGATTCTCCAGAGAAATGGAATCAATAGAATATCTTTCTCTCTCTCTGTCTTTATCTATCTATCTATCTATCTATCTATCTATCTATCAAAAGAGATTTATTACCAGGTACTGGCTCACATGATTATGGAGGCAGAGAAATTCCATGATCTGCCATCTTAAAGATGGAGACTCAGGAAGGCTGATGCTGTAGTTCCAAGGCCTGTGAGCCAGAGAGCCAATGGTGTAGATTCCAGGTCAAGTCTGAAGACCTGAGAACCAGGAGCACCAAGAGCAGAAGACTGATGTATCAACTCAGAGGTCAGGCAGAGAGTGAATTCAACCTTCCTTCCTCTTTTTGTCCTCTTCAGGCCCTTCAACAGATTGGCTGAAGCCTCCCCACATTGGCGAGGGCCATCTGCTTTACTCAGTCCACCAAATCAAATGCTAATTTCTTCCAGAAACAGTGTTACAAACACACCCAGAGATAATGTTTAACTAGATATCTGGGCATCCCTTGGCTTAGTCAAGATAACACATAAAATTAACTGTTATACTGGTGTAGGAAGACCTTTTTCCAAACCTTCAAAAGTCTTCTTACACCCGTTTCCCAGAAAAAAGGTTTCTTGACCAAAAAGGCCTAGTTATCTATGTGTGTGTGCATGTGTGTGTATTTTAAAATAAAGAATGTATTTCCATTTCTTGCCAGAAGAACTAGAAGAAACCAGCAGATTTTCTTGCAAAATAATTTTGAAAGTCTACTTTTCTGGGCCCATAGATGTGTAGATGTTTACTAAAAATAAGTGTATTTTTAACAGTGTTTTCTAATGCCTGAACACTTTATGTAAAGCCTTTGGCCAATGTGTGAGAATCTGAATGAATGTGCCACATTGGGTTTTCAGTAGTTGTTAACAGCAAAATCACAAAAATGAAATGAAATTTTAGAAATCTTAGATGCAAGAAAATAAAGTCTTACATAGAATATAATTAACAAAGTGTTAACTAAAACACCAGGAAAAATGAGGAAGTTAGATGATTAAGTATGAGTTTGTCAGCATATTTTTCATTTGTACTAATAATATTTTTAATAAAGGATGATTGGCTTTAGACTCTAGTCAAGAATGCGTTACTAATGAGGATGGACATTATTACAGTTTTGCAAAGGAAATCTTCACCATGACTTATGGCCTCATGCTTATCATCTTATTATTTGGTCTTTAGTCTTATTTGGGAAGAACAATAGGATATGTGGTCCAGTACAATGAGTGATTTTAAAGATACATCTTCCCTTATCAGGATGATGGGGAAATTTCTAGGCAAAATAAAATGCACCAAGAGGCTAGATCTAAATTTTCCTTAGTCCTTGTACAGATGAAATGGTGACTAAAGGTTAGGAATGTGAAAATCTTTATATTTTATATTTATGTTAATATAATTATGACTTTGTTACTTATTACATGAAATAGAAATATACTCAGATTGTTTACTCTTTAAACCAAGTGGCTACTCATATATTTTTAAAAAATGTGTTATGTATCTGTAAGGTGCTTAATAGTATGAGTGGTAAAGATGATTGTGGCACAATATACACCTTCAAGGAACTTACAGGGGACCATGAGATATGTAAAATAAGGGGAACATGAGATGCGTAAAAGTAAGTATAATACAAAGATACATGCGTTGGGAAGAAGGGAAGCTGGATACTGTTTGGAGGGAAGTTGAGGTAGGAGGATTGCTGGAAGGAGATGATGTTTGATCTGGGCTTTGAAGGATGGATAGAACGGAGGCAGGCAGAAGGGGAATGAGGACATGGTGGGTCTATAGGACAATTAGAACTAAGCCTACAGGTGAGAAGGTCATGTGGAGAAAGTGAAAAAAGAAGGCTGGAAAGTAAGTGCAGTCAGAGACAGTTAACGATCTGACTATTACACAAGAAAGGTTGGACTGTATCTTGATATCAATGTGGAACACTCCAAGATTTCTACAGTGAAATACGAACCAAACTGGAAAATGTGCTTGGATTATGTAAGAGACGGCATAGAAGAGGAGAGAGATGGTTTAGAGGGTATATTTTAGCCCAAGAGTAGGCAAACTTTTGTTGTAAAGGATCAGTTATTAAACATTTTAGGCTTTGCAGGTCTGTGACTATTGCAACTATTCAATTCTGGTGCTGTGGTCCAAAAGCTGCCATAGATAATGTGGAACAAGCAGGTGTGGCTGTGTTCCAAAAAAATTTTATCTACAGAAACAGGATTTGGCCTGTGTATTGTAGTTTTCTGATCCCTGTTCTAGATTATTACCATCTGCCACAGGTTTTAATCCAGTAAATGGCCTTCAGTTAGAGAGGCAGCATTCAATCTTAGAAAGAAATTGGGTCTGAGATCATGCACGCTTGGATTTTCATTCTAGCTTCATTCTCTACCATCTCATAAGAAAATAAATATGATAATATTCACCAAAGCACCAATCACTTAGCGGGAATTCAGCTAAGGTAATATTCTTTTCCTTTGTTCAGTGCCATAAAGTTCACTTCTTTTTTTAAAAAAAATAAGGTGAAAACAGTATTTATTTCTTTTTCAGGGATATATAAAGTCCTTGCTTACAGGATCAATTTTCTGCATTCACAATTACATTCAGATACCTTCACAGTCATGTTACTTCACTGGTTTTATTTTCCTCTGTGGTCCATTTGAAACGTTTCATCCATCAGGCTGGTTGTGTTCATTGTCTTAATAATACTATCTCAGTAAAAACAATAGCAGTGATAACAATAATGGTTACTATTTGTTATTATTATCAGACACTGTTAAATTTTACATAAATTATCTTAATAACTGCTCACAACGTAAGCACTGTTGTTATTTAAGAGATGAGAAAAACGAGGTCACAAGATCTTGTTTCCCAAGTTAGAGACCTAGTAAGTTACAGAATTAGTTTTCAAACTATTTTTTGCTTCTCTGTAGTTCTTGAATTTTTCTTCCCTTGAATTCTTGTCTCCTCTGCACTCTCCACTTGCTCATAATATGATCGAATTCTGCTTAAATTTATTCCTTTTTATAAAACCTTTCCAGAATTCTTCGGCTCCCTTTGAATCTTTCTCTTCTCCGACATCTTGTATCACTTAAAATCACCATTGTATTAGTCTTTGTTTGTGTCTTGCACAAAATGAGAATTTTACTTTCTTCAAGGTATGTGACTGACCCAATCTTTTGTTCATGCCTGCTATTTAATGGCCCTTATGGGTCCTTGCTCATTCAACACATATTTATTGAGCATCTGCTAAATGCCACATGATATGAGATTTCTAAAATGATATGAACAAAGAGGAACCAAAAAAGAAGGATTAGTTTAAAATGAGAATGAGAATAGATTTCTTGGGCATCTGAAGGAGTGCAAATTCAAACCAGGAATTCTTCTGGGGGAGCCAGATAAAAACGATTCCCGGCTAAGAAAAATAAACTCGTTCCTTCAGAGATCCACTCCAAAGGCATGAAGGAACCAATAAGATGTGACCTTAATGGCTAGACTTTCCAAACTTTATGTATGTCTAGTTTTTGAAATTATAGTGTGCTTACTCCCTGCTGTCTACAGCAAAATAGTGTCAACAACAGGTAAGAGTACTCACTGTGGTGTGAAGGTGTGCTGTGATGACCTACTACAAGTCATGACAATTGTCAGAAGAGATTAAGTACAAGGCCAGGAAGGCAGAGCTGCATTTCCAAAGCCACAGTGGCCCGGGGGAAGGAATCTTCGGTTCCCGCCTGTCCATGATGAGCACTTTGCAATTACTGAGACTGTTTTATGGGTAACACATAAGATGCAGGTTCTTTTTACATGACCAAAGGTGCCACCATTTTAGAGGTTACCAGACATCCAAAATATAGGATGCATTTAATGCATCTTCCTGTGTAATGTAACCAGGGAGTCTGAGGAGTGTCTTGCACTATTAGACAACAATCAAGGCTGGTTAAAGACAGTCAAGTTGTTTTACTGCATCTAACTGCTCAGACTTGGGAAAGCTTTGGGAAACTCTGTCTGGATTTAATGAGTCATGGTGTTTATTACCTGTCCAACAGGTTTTTTTCGATAGCACTTGCTTTTCTTTTCATGTCAAATGTGAAATGAAACAAGTGGCTTTGAAAATCGTTATTTGGAGAGACAAAGGGAAGAGTCATAATGTCAGCCTTCAAATTGGTCCAAGGAGGTGCTGAAGGAAAACACAGCCCCTTCTTGAAGTTGCAAGGGAGCAATAAGATGAGGCTGCAGGAAAAATGCTGTTCTGTGTAGGAAGGAATTCAGATTACAGGGCAAGCACTAGACGGGCTGGGAAGTAACTGCCATTTGTTATCAGGTAGCTAGCTGAGCTCTGGACTTGAACACTTTGGGTTTTTAATAGGTTCCCAGGAGGACATCTTTGGTTGACCAAAAGCTAGAGGTAACACGAATTCTCTGGAGACCTTATTTAATCTCCTTGTGTGATCGCCAGGGAAACTAAGATATTCACAAGTTTCTATCAGACAGCTGGATTTCAGAGAAAACTAATTGGCATTTCTGAATAACGTTGGGGAAGGAAACAGTCACTGGGAATGTGGTGAATTTGTCAAAGACTCCTGAAATATCAAGGACCGCAGAAAGCTGAGATTTTACTTGTGGTATTGATTAAAAACACTACCCAAGGCTTTATAAAAAGGAAAGGAAGTTCTGGGGAAAAGTTGAGTTTCCAATGAAAAGTTTTTTAGGATACATGATTAACATGGAATGGATGATGATGATGATGATTACAGCAGTAAGATTAACAGCTAGTGAATTTGTGTATATTTTTACTTTTCTCAAAATTTGATTGAAACCACAAGACAGGAAACTGAATTCCTCTTCGGTAGAAATATAGCAAATAGATATGTCAAATAGAATTGATACAAATTATAAGAAAACGGAAGGGTAATACATATATCTAAACACTTACTGTGTGCTAGGCTGCAGACAAGGCTTTACCTGTGTTGCTGTGCATGATCTATTTGTTGATTTTAGTAAAGGCATGGTCAGAGAGCCGGTGACTAGTTAAGATGGACTTTCAACATTGAAATGTGCTTTTACCTACATGGCTATGAATGAGACAGTTGAACACAACACTCGTGTTCTTAGGAGAATGAGGCCAAATTTGGCTGTGGTTCCTCATGTGTCTTGCAAGATACTTCATAGCCCCTGGTCTACCTCCTCTGAGGCCACTGTATGTGGGATGAGATTCCAGGCTCATTTTCAGGAAGAAAACCACTGGCATTATGGTTCAGAAATGATCACACCTTGAAAATGAATTGGCTTTTGATGAATGTTGGTAGCTTTTGCTCAGAAAGAAAAGCTGAGGGGTTTTCGTAAGCCATGAACAGATAGAAAGATGTCCACATTTGACAAATTATTTATAGAATTTCACTTTTGGCAAATTATCTCCTTGATCAGCAAGTGATCTGGATGCCTTTTGTGTCATTTTTATACACTCTCTCTGCACAGATAAAGCTGTTTGAGGAATTTAAGATGAAAATCAGGTGAAATCCTGAGCTGAATTTAGTAATGACAATCCAAAGACTCCCAAATCCCTAGATAAAGAGAAAATAATAGGAAAATGGAGGCTGTAAAGGACTCCAAGGAGTTTATCTCTTGTGTCCCGGGAAAGCCTGTGAGCCTTTTAAAGATGTAAGAATTAGATCTGGTGAGGGGGCTGAGGAGATGGCACAGGAGCTGCACATGAGCCCCTCAGCGGTGAGGGAGTCACCCTCCCTCTACCTATGAACACAGAGGAAGGCTTACTTCACCCTGAGGAGGAAAACCTATTTTTTAAATGAAACAAATGAGCCTGTTTTCCCAGAGGAACCAGCTCCTAAGCTAGGGTCATGTTACGCCATTCTGGGTAGAGCCAAAAGGGTAACAAGGGTCCCCAACTCTTTCTGTCTCCATGTGCCCAGTCTGGCTTTGGTGATGCTGGCTGCTCAGAAGCCCTTGGTGGCCCTGACGAGGTGAAGGACGTTCTATTGGTGGGTCGCAGGCCTGAGGGGGCTGGAGGGGATGGACCTAAACGCCTGAGGCAAGTTCTCCCTATTTCACATTGAGGATGGTGTAGAGAAAATACTGGAGGGGTATGCTGGTGCCCAAGTGTGGGCAGAAATTACTGAGGCAGTGGGAGACTCTACACAAACACTGTTCAGGGCCTGCTCTCCCCACAAAATGGATGTTTGAGATGCCAGGACATGGCTCTGGATGGTCCTGGCAGCTGGTACATTTTCTAGCTGATCAGAACAGGTCCTACCTGGAGATGCTGATGTGTTGCCTGGGCACAGGCTCACAATGTTTCTTATGGTTTACTGTAAAGTTTACTCCTTTCTTGAGGAAAATATTCTGTCAGGGCCCGTCGCGTCTCACCTTTCTCTGAGTACTGGCCTGCCAGAGCCAGATACGCTCACGTTCTCTCACTTCTGGCTGGCCCCGTGACTGCAAGATGTTACTTGTATTTGAGTATTTCCAGAGTTAGTTGGTAGACACTAGGTCCAGTGGTGGTTAGAGTGTGTGTGGGGGGGTGCACAATGCAGCTAATACTCTTTTCTGTTTATTAGGAAGGAGCGAGGCCACTCATCAAGGTGGAGCTATCTCAGGGGACATGATTTTCCCTCCTCTTACTTCTTGGGGAAGATCTGAGGCCACTTGCTTCATGCCAAACAGGGAATCAGAGCTTGAGATTGGCAATGGCACAAGCTGACCCAAGTCCAGAGTAGAAGAGGAGTCATGGCTGAGACTCTTGAAGGTCTCTGGACAACTTTTTGGCTACAGACTGGAGATCAACCTCAGATCCACACCACCAGATCCAACTTATTAGCTCCTATCCAGCTGTGTGTAGCCACAGGCGTCTTTCCTGCCTGCTCAGCTCCGCCTATTAGATGCCACCAAGGATGTGACTTCTCCAACTGTGTCCCCGAAACCACATACTTCAGACTCATCCTGGGCACCTGTAAAGCTGGAGAGTCCTTCTCTTATCCCATAGTCAGGAAATCAGGATTTCTAAGGTGGAACTCCAGAGTCTGAGCTTATAAGAAGGACCAACGATGACTAATTTTGGAATTCCTTAGAAAGCTGGTGCCTTACAAATCTTTCTCCCTCAGCGGGTGAGGGCAGAAGCTAGCTGAATTTCCAGAGCCCCTTTGTCTGCCTTTATGCATGTACATGTTCATCAGATGCAAACTTCCCCTTATTCCTGCCTCACGGCCCGTTGTGCACCCTTGTTCCCTTTCATGTCAGCCCCCTTGACCAAGGCTTTGGCATTCTGCCTTGCTCTTAACTTTGCTCCTCTTGGCAGCCTGGGCCTTACTCCCCAGATCTCTTTGTTGATTTGGGTCCAGTTTCAAGTAAACTGATCTCCCAGAATCTCAATGCTAACAGCTTCTTTACTATGAGGACCACCTGCTATCCAGAACCTCTGGCCTCTCTTTCTCATCAATGACTTTTGGTAGGAATAACTGCTCAAAGCAAGGTTGAATTCCCTACTTTCCTTTAGAGAAATGGTTCTCAAACTTGACTGTGAATTTGAAACATCTGGGAAACTTTTAAATATTCTCAAAATTGGAATACTGCCTTAACGGAGCTTACATTCTAATTGGGGAGACAGGTAATAAATTATCAAAAACAGTACAATACGACTTAAGGCAATGGTAAGTTGTAGGAAGGAAAAAAAGACAGTGTGGGAAATACGAAGTTACTAGGAGATGCTCAGAAAGTGCCTCTCTGAGGAAGTGATATTGAGCAGGGACCCAAATGACGTGAAGGAACAAGTCATGCAAGTGTGTGAGGAAGAAATCTTCCAAAGAGGGAACAGCAGGTGTACATGTCCTGGAAAGGAAGATGCTTGGCATGTTCCATCAACAGGTGGGATGGAACCCTGTGGATCAGGAGGAAGGAGTAGGAAATTATGTCAAAGTGATCGCCAGGGGTCAGTTCACGGTGGGTCTTGCAGGTCATGGGAAAGATTTAGATTTGGAGTTGTTCTGACGGTGATAGAAAGCCATTAAAAGATTTGCAGCAAGGAAGTAATGTGATTTGATTTATTTTCAAGGGTTCTTCTGGCCACCCTGTGAAGAAAAGTCTACATGAAGCAGGAGTAGAAGTGACGCATTGGGACGATGAGTCGTACAACTGTGGGGAAATTGAACAAACTTGATGCTGGAAAGTAGACAGGGCTGAAAGTGGCTAAAATTACACAATATGAGATTCTGGAGCAAGCCAAGACATTCCTCCCCGAACTAAATTCCTGTTTCCGTGACACTCGGGGTGCCTTGTGTCTGGTGCTCTGAATTAGAATGTAGAGAGAGAGCCTGGGGAACATCTGATGAGGCAATGGGAATATGCCTCTTTTGGGGTGTCAGAGTTATCTCTGTGTGGTATCAAGAGGGAGGCACCCAGTAACCTGGGACAAAGTGATGGGAAAAAATGGTTGGGATCCCTTTTTGGGTTGTATAGTTAAAAGCATTGATCAACATAGTATCCATTAATCTTGATTGCAATGTTGGCTGATTTATTTAACCCCTCTCTACCTCAGTTCCTTAATTTACAAATTGAGAATGCTAATAACCACAAACTTAATGGGTGATTGAGAAGATTAAATTAGAGAATGTACTTCAAATGCTCAGACTAGAGCCCACCACCAAATAACGTTCAATAAATGATACTGTGCTAGTTGGTAAAAACCAAATGACAGACATACCTGGGATTGCTTTCTCCTGTCTTAGAGTAAGAAAGAGGTTTTTGTTTTTAAAGATTGGCCCTGAGCTAACATCTATTGCCAATCTTTTCTTCTTCTTCTTCTTCTCCCCAAAGCCCCACAGTACATAGTTGTATATTTCAGTTGCAGGTCCTTCTAGTTCTGCCACGTGGGACACCACCTCAGCATGGCCTGATGAGCAGTGCTAGGTCCCCGCTTAAGATCCAAACTGGTGATACCCTGGGCCTCTGAAGCAGAGCGCTGGAACTTGACCACTCAGTCACGGGGCTGGCCCCAAGAAAGAGTTTTAATAGGGAGAAATTCATCAAGGTAAATAATCTGACATTCATAGTACTAGTTATGTGAGGATTATCTCATTCCAGTTATGAACGGGAATTCAAAACCTTAAAATAGGCGTATTTACTATTCATAGCTTATTTGTTATTCAAAGGAAGGTTGCAATAATGCAATTTTTATTACTTGTGGCTCACAATGGGGATTTAAGACTAGGTTTCTATTTGGGTGTCTGAAAATTGAGAGCTCCTTTGTTGCCATATTTTCACCATTATTTCTGTTCTATTCCACTTCCTTAATTAAATTTCTAGGTTGGTGTTTCTCCAAGTGTGTTCCATGGACCACCTCCACTACGATCATCTTCCAGGGATTTTTCAAAATGCAGACTTACTGCAGGAGTGGGAATAAGAAATGTGAATTATTGAAAAGCTCTGTAGGTAGTTTTAAAGTTTGAGAAACACCAGAAGTTTCAACGAGCCAGTGTTTCCCTCAAGTCTTGTATGTGCTTCTCAAGTCATCTTATGTTCTTGTGTCAAATATTTCACTTTCTTTTAAGTATGGAAAATAGTGTATAGGATATAAAATCCCCAAAGTAGGGCTTAGAACATGTAACCCCACTCCTACTTGTTACTTACCCCTTTTTTATAATATGTATGGAAAGAGCTTCTATTGATATTAATATATTATTACAGTTTTCCATATGAAGATTAGTCATCTCTGTTAATTATTTTATTTTATTATATAATGTGCTTATTATTATCCAGGAAGACGGTAGAGATGCAGCAATGGAAGGCACAAATTCATTTCAAATTCTGACTCTTCCACTTCGTGGTTTGAAATAAATTATACAAGTTCTTCTTGCCATAATTTGCTCTTCTTTATATGGGGATATTATTACGAAATTGACTTATTATATGATAATAAATATTAGATTTCTTTCCTTTCCAGTAAAAGCCTGTAACCAGTTCTAGAGAAGAATTCTTTTGCTTGTAACATTCATAAAAATGTGCCCTGGCAGGGCTGAGGAGGGAGAGTAAAATGTTGCCCAAGGACTAAGATACTGGGCTTTGTTTCTAAAAACTCTTTAAGACATAAACTCACAAAGGACAGTAACTCAGATAATGGACTTTTTGTGCTAAAAGATTGCTTTAATTTTAAAGTCTCAGAGAACAGGATTCTCTTTTCAATACCCAGACCATGGTACATTTTAAATAATAAGCTCTAAAACAACAATATTTAATAACAAAAGATAGTTAAAATAGAAAATTTGGAAGCGGCTTTGCATGTGACGGAGTGAAAGTTTCTACAGCAGAGCTGGTGAGAATGTACATTCGCCAAATATGTGAAATTAATGGGTTTGTCTGATTCCTGTTGCACTTAAGTCTCAGAAATGAGTTTGTAGGTCAAAACCTCTCCATAGATTTTTGTAGAAGTTTTACTTCCTTAGGAGCAAAAACTCAGATCAGGAATGAACTTGACCTGCTAAAGGAAAAGCAATTAAGTCTTACAAGTAAACCAGGGTTTTTTTTGTTTTGTTTTGTTTTTTAAGCAACTGTTGTCTCCTGTAATGACCTTGCCAAGAGGGAAAGATCTGGAACTTTATACTTTCATATGATAATGTTGAAGAATGAAAATATTTTGACCAACGAACACGAACGGATCAGAGCAGCATCTGACTACCCTTTACACGGGAAGGGCCTGCTGACGTGCCACAACTCCTGAGACAGCTCCATCACTGGAAATGCAGGAAGAAGGCAGAGCCTGTCCTGAACTCGGCAACCGGGAGGGCTGAGGCAGCCCAGAGAGACACTAATACCAGCTCAAGACAAGGTTGACATAAGGGAAGCCATATTGTAGAAAAGAAACCATATTGTAACTTTAAACGACCTATGATGAACTGTCCCAGACACGCTCTGTAGATTTTGTGGCCCCTCCCTGCTGCTTTAAGATCATAACTTTGTTCTTTTGCATTCCTTAGGAATGTGATCACCCCTGGGAGAGAGTCTACCCTGATAGCCATCACCCAGGACAACTGAAAGGTCAGGGTATAGGGCATTTTCTGGTCTCTGATGCAAACACAGTAAAACAAAAAGACTATCGGGAACTAAGACCAGATGTCTGCCCCCACCCAGAGACCAGCTGCCTCCCGCACCCAGAAACCAGCCCCTAATATAACTGGCCTGTAGTCTTTGTTCTGTAAGATGGTTCTTTTGGACATTAGTGGGCCATCATCCCTCTTGCCAGCAAGCTGTAATAAAGAAACCCTTTCTCTCCCATTACCTTGCCTCCTGACTGTTGGTATGTCTAGCGGCGAGCAGATGACCCACCTCGGGCAGTAACAACACTGCTGCTTCTTGCTGCCTGTGGCCTGAGAGCCTAAGTAAGCAGTGTGCTGACTTTGTATTTCAAAATTTTTCCGTATGAAGTTAGTTGTTTGCCCTGTCAATCATTTTTTCAGAGGCCCTGGGGAAGCTGCCAGGGTTTAGTATTTTTAGCTCCTTTATCGGATTAACACTTTTCTCTTTGGCTCTAACAAAGCAGGCCTTCTTACAAGTTAAGGTGCAGACAAAAGGCTCACTACTTGGGAAAATTCTTGTGGATTCAATAAAGCACTTTGACTAATTTTCTTTTCTCCCATAGGAACCTGAAGAATTCCGTCAGGATACCAGATTTTTAAAAGGCTTTCTTCCCAAGGGTCTTTACTTCAGCAATACATAACTACTTTCCTCACTCCTGCCAATAGACAGTTTTCATGAAGTTATTGTCAATGATGGTTGAAGACGGAAAATCTCCAAAGAAACGTCCATGGCTTTTAAGATAGGAGGAATTTTAGGGGCTGGCCCTCTGGCTGAGTAATTAAGTTCCTGCGCTCCACTTTAGCGGCCCAGGGTTTCACCTGTTTGGATCCTGGGTGCAGACATGGCACCGCTCATCAAGTCAGACTGAGGTAGCATCCCATGTAGCACGACTAGAAGGATCTATAACTAGAATATACAACTATGTACTGGGGGGCTTTGGGGAGAAGAAGAAGAAGAAGAAACCAAGACTGGCATAAGACGTTAGCTCAGGTGCCAATATTTTTTTTAAAAAAGGAGAAATTTTGATGAGTCCATTGTTTAAAAAAAATCCCTCCATTTCTTAAGAGAGATACTTAAAGCATCAAGATTTCTTTCTAATAAACCTGGTAAAACATTACTAAAGGCTACCTTTTTCTTTTTGAGATAAATTGTGGTCAAAAGATCTCAACTAATATTATGAAATTCAAAAAGCAAACTTCTATGGTAAGACTAGTGTCATAAATTATGAGGCCCAATATGAAATGAAAATGCTGGACCTCTTATTCAAAAACCAGGGGGAAAGTGCCACTAAATACTGAAATATAAATTTTGCTGTTTAAAATATTTTATTACTTATAATACATGTAACAGTGATACATGAGTAACAGTATAGGCTTACAAATGTAAAAAGACTTTTATTGTTGTAATAGTAAATATTGTAACATAGTAAATAATTCTATAATAATGTGATATCTTGATTGATCACGTGATTTTTCTAACTCACTTTTCTGGAAATTAATTTATTAGATCATTGTAACTTTGTTTTCAAAAAGTTGAAAGTGGCATCAGTTGTTCCTGGCAAATGCAAGGTTGCAAATAATTTTTTATCCTTTTTAAATTTGAAAGGGATCTTTCTGCTGATGCAAATATTACTATAGCTGTTAAGAGTATTTTGTAAGCTGTGACAACATTGGGATCTCTTTTTGATTAATCATTTCACATATAAATTTTAGTATATTTAGAGTTGATAATGCTCATCGAATAATTTTTCTAAAAAGATTTAACTCTGTGAAAATCAGTTTTGTGCAAATCTGAATTTGCTTTTAAGTATAAATTGTTTCCTCTGACATTTTTTGAAATTTGTGTGGGTTGTATGAAAAACTGAAAAAGGCTTCATGCTTTGTATATAATTCAAAATGCCTGTTTATGCATTTTACTCTATAGCTTCAAATATAAGGAAGACAAATTTGTCTTCCTTATTAATAACTGGTTTATCTGAAGCTTCAGATGAAAATAGTGTTCTTTTCCATTGAATGCTATGCTCTTTAAGTTTAATTTCTATTTCTAAGCTTGCAGATGCTTGCTTTGCTGTGTTGCACTAGTTTTCAAAACCAGAAATTCTAAACTGTTTAAAAAGATTCTGGTAACTTCCTGATATGCTTTATGGGGATGTTGAAGCTAACATCTGCTGCCAATCCTCCTCTTTTTGCTGAGGAAGACTGGCCCTGAGCTAACATCCGTGCCCATCTCCCTCTACTTTTGTATGTGGGACGCCTGCTACAGCATCGCGTGCCAAGTGGTGCCATGTCTGCACCCGGGATCCGAACCTGCGAACCCCGGCCGCCAAAGCGGAACGTGCAAACTTAACCACTGTGCCACTGGGCTGGCCCCGAGGCATACACTTTTATTTTGTAATAATTTACTGACAAATTTTGCAGCCTGAGTGCTGGTAGTTCCCGATCAGGTGCTCAGGCTGGAAAGACGGTGGTTGTGCAGCTGTTGCCGCAACAGAGTGCAGAGAGAGATGGGCACCCGGCACCACCGTGTGTCCTGGGGCCCCATGCACTGCTCCCACAGCAGGGGCTAATGCTGCCAATTCTGCCACCAGTCTGGCCCCAGGTCCTGACGTGGGCTGGGCAACCTCCTTGAGGCCCCACAGCATCCCAGAGGGCTCCAAGACCCACACCTCTGTGCCAGATCAACTGTCTGCGCAGGCGCAGCAGGCTGTGCCCATGGGCTTGATCCTGCGCATGTGCAGTCTGCTCCTGGACCAAAGCCGCCTGTGTGAGCTTCCAGCCGGCGTATCTCCTCACCTCCGCCGAGTTCCATTGTACCATTTGACTTCACTGCAAAATTCAAGTTCAAAGATAAGGTTATTTTCAGACAAGGTAGCAGAGCCTCAAACCCAGCATATGGCCCTTCCCAGCACGTGGTCCTGTGCGACTCGGAGAAACCTGTCCTGTCTGGGAGCAAAGTTACCCGGGGGTATGTAGTAATCTCAGCTTTTGGAGAAGTGTGTTCTTTAAAACGCAGATAGGAAGAGTAGAACTGTGAGGCATCTGTGGAGGGACAACAAGTGGGAAATTAAAAAAAGAACGTTCAGATACATGGCCTAGGAGCCATTGATTGGAGTGACACTTTTTTTTTTAACGTAAACTACGTAGAGCATTATTAAGAATTTCCCCTTCTAGTTTCTTAAAAAGGAGTTGGGAATTCAAGGAGTTTGTGATCTAATCTGAGTGCAGAGGCCTTCAAGATTTTAGCTTTTCTCCTCCTGGTATTTCATAGTTGCCTTTCCCGTGCTTCACTGGAGAATAATTATTATTTTAAAAATTTTTTTTTTTAAGAAGGAGAAGGTCTTAAAGATGACCCACTCTTTTTTTTTTTTTTTTTTAAAGATTGGCACCTAGGCTAATAACTGTTGCCAATCTTCCTTTTTTTTTTTTTTTTAAGGATTGGCACGTGGGCTAACAACTGTTGCCAATATTTTTTTTTCTGCTTTATTTCCCAACCTTCCCCCCCCCGCCCCCCATAATTGTATATCTTAGTTGCAGGTCATTCTAGTTGTGGGATATGGGACGCTGCCTCAACGTGGCCTGATGAGCGGTGCCATGTCCGCGCCCAGGATCCGAACCCTGGGCTGCCGCAGCGGAGGATGCGAACTTAACCACTCGGCCAGGGAGCCGACCCCTGGAGAATAATTATTTTTAGCAACTCAGCTTTGTAGTACTTTCTAGAGCATTCGATTTGGTTTTCATAGAAATGTCTTTCTTTTTGTATTCATAGGTTATTGATTTTTGTAATATTTAGTCAATTGATTGCAATTACAAGTTCAACTGTTGTAATCAGGTTTGGGAGCAACGCTTTAGAGTAAGCAACTCAACGGGAGAGAAGATAATATAGCCATGAGCATTCAAATATACCAGAGACATCAATCAGAATGTTTTTACAGTAGTAATTGAGAGCATTGGTTTCTGGTGAGTCACTTAAGTGGAGGTTGGTTAAGAGCAGTTCTGGTGTAGCATGTCAAATCTACTGTATATTATGGGGAACACAAATATTTATCCCCTAATGTGTTTTCATAAGGGTCTGCGCCCAATAACATTCACAGTTAATTATTTTTATTTTACTTAAAAGATGAAACTATTGAGTTAAAATGGTTCTGTAGTCCTCTGTTTGATAATTCATGCGCCTTTCCTTTTCCATTCTTTTTCATTCTGCTTTAACTTTTTCAATCCTTAGAAGTTAACCTATGAGACAGTCAACAGCATGTAAAACTGCCTTTTTGTCTGAAGAATGCTCTCCTAAGCCAGTAGCATCATCCTATGTGTGTGCGCATTTGTTTGTCTGTCTGCTTTGAGGTCTTTATTATTAAAGGCGTTAATTAGGTGATAGTATTTCCTGGTCCTTCTTTGAGCTGAGTGGCTCTTTATTTTTCTAGTTTAAATTTTATTCTTGGATCAAACAACCGTATCAGTATCTAGACTGCCTTGTGTAAGCTCATAGTTGACTTGTTCTTATCAAATGATGCTTTGGTTTCGTGCCATTGGCATAAATTGATGTTTTAAAAAAAATATTGGCAAATTACTTTTGCATTTGTTTTAGCAATATTTTTGAGGATATGGTTCAATAAATTCCAAAAGTCTTCTTTATGAGGGTCTAAAATTTAAATTAATTTAAATTAAATGATACTGTCCAGTATCAGAAAAAAAGTTGTGCTTATTTCAAGCGTCTGTTTCTTTGTTCTTCGTATGCTAGGGCACTTCGAGTCAAATCTACCTTTTTTCTAATTACTGCAGAGGAAATTAAGTCGTGCATTCATTGGCTTCACTTTTTCCCTTAGCCCAATCTATATTTATTTTTTAAAAACGTGCTATAATATATGTAATAATGTAAATCACTTCAAACCATTTTTGTAATAGACTAGAATTAAAATAATCATGTACCCTATTAAGAACTCATAAATCCACTTATCTTCTCATTTACACCTTCATGTGCTAAGTTATTATCAGGCACTCCTAAGGAGATGGACCTGTCTCCCTGATGTTGGCAACTACAGTTTTTTACATCCAGATGGTGCACATCTAAAAATGTGGCCTTTCAATCGCGCTTCTCATATAGCTGAGAGGGAGGAAAGGAAAATTTATTGAGAGAGCCATAGTTTCAATTCACGGAGCCTGAAGTATTGGTGTCATCAGATGCTGCACAGCCTACAACTCTCTGAGGGCTCCAGGAGTCTGGCCCGGTGCCACTAGAAGCCATCCGTTATCCTAGGGGAAATTAAGTGTGTCTGACAAAATTTCCCATTCTAGTTCATTTGCTCATGGTGTTACTGTGATGGGGATCCAGGCCTCCAGCCAAGATTAGGTCCCCCACGTTCTGGCTCTATCTCTTGATAAAGTTCAAAGATTCTGTCAAGGTTCATGGTTTCAATCTCTGACATCCTCGTTGTATTACATGTGGTCATGCAAAGTGTCATGAGCATATTATGGTTAATATTTTGTAAGGAAAACTTTCTTGCATCATCAGCTATTACAGTCCCAGCTGAGGCACAGGCCCCAGGGCTTTCCATTTCAACCTAGCCTGCCTGGCTTTTATGCTCTATTTCTCAGCAATTTCGAAATTGTAAAGGTGGCCAACAGTGGCAGATGGTACCTGACACTTGAAATAGGGGAACTCTCCTCCAGAAGAGGGAGGAATCGATGTACAATACCAGGCACGTTCCCAAGAGAACAAGAGTTTCAGCCAGTGGAAATGAGAGTGGGGTGGACATACGTTAAAATTGTTGATACTCTAAACTCCCTGATGAGGTATTTCTGCCAGATGCTGCTGTAACAATACTCTTAAATAAAAAGCTGGAGGGAGTGGAGAAGTGGGTCCTGTTTAACAAAGCATTTGCTGGAGGCCACTTGCTGATGGTTACCTCAATAGCTGTATTGCGGCAGCAGTGAAGCTGTTGTCATTAAAGTTGGAAATGAAAAATGAGAAAGACGTGAGTTCAGAAGAGCATACAGCCGCACGATCAGAGTTGTGGTTGTTGCCTTCTTTGGTGAGAAGGCACCTAACTGTTTTTTAAGGCTGTGTCTGAAATTATCACTGAAGCGGGAAGAACGTGGTGTGACCTTGTTTATTCAAAACTGTGGTCATGCATCGATGTGTATGGAACCTGGGACTATGAGAATTGGAAAAATTGAGCCTGGGAGAGTCGTGCTGTGGTTATTGGACTGGCTTCTGGGACACATGGAGGTGTTAGGTCAATTAGGGACTATAGGCTTCTCATTTTCGGGTTAGAGCTTGCAAGGTGGGCGTTGAGGGGAAGGTTGGTGAACTTGGACTCAACCCTCCAATGAGGCCAAATGGCTTCAAGAGACATGTGATGGGCAGAGCCTGAGAACATAGAGTGAAATAACTCTGGAGCCCCAAGGAAGTGGGAAAGCGAGGAGTGTTCATATCTCAGAAAGTCAGACTTAAGGAGCCTTTAGCGGGTCCACGGTCTCAAGTCTAGAGACTCAGAGCAGGAAGTAGAATCTTACACAGCTAGAACACTTTGAAGGAGTAGAGGAGAGATGAATGTGTCACAAAGATGTCAAAGGACAAAGAGCAGATGCATTAGGTCGCCAACACAAGGGATCACTTCATCTTTTTTTTTTTTTTCCTGCTTTATCTGCCCAAATCCCCTGTGGTACATAGTTGTATATCTTAGTTGCAAGTCCTTCTAGTTGTGGCATGTGGGACGCTGCCTCAACGTGGCCTGACGAGCGGTTCCATGTCCGCGCCCAGGATCCGAACCAGTGAAACCCTGGGCCGCCAAAGCGGAGCTCATGAACTTAACCACTTGGCCACGGGTCTGGCCCCGCTTCATCATTTTCTGTTGAAAAAGTTCGATTTCCTCATGTTGAAGTGATTCTTAAAAAAATAAGTTCGAATAATTCAGTTTCTATCATTTTGCAATTTTAAATGCAAATGATTTCCAAACTGCATGCAGTATATGAGATTTTTTTATAGGAAATGAAAATGGTTTATAATGCTATTCAGTTTATTCCTGAATGGAATTTTACAAATCACCCCTCGACTCTGCTTTTTTTTTTAGCTTTCTCAGAGACTTAACATACCTATTTTTTATCTTTTCATTTAAAATCATGCCTAAAGAAAAAAGACTAGAAGGATATATAATATACTGATATGCTAACATGGTTATCTCTGGAGGATAGCATGAAAGTTGGCTCTTCACTCCTCCCTATTTTTCAAATTGTCTTCATTGAACATGCATTACTTTTATAATCAGAAATAATCAATGGATACTATTTTAAAATTTTGTCTAAAAATGATATTGCCCCAATATCCTTTTCAAATCCATAAAGATATCTGTTTCCTTTAACACAAATACACACCCTCATTGAAAACAAAGGTATAAAAAATTAAAAGTCTTCAGAGTTTTATAGTTTCTGTATATGTATGTATGGGTATTAGCTTCCACATGTTACTGGAGATCATATTGTATCGGAATCCTAGTTTGTTGCCCGTGTTCAAATGCCAAGGAGCGAAGTTAAGTACATTTCTGTTTTCCATCCCTTTTATATCTCTGTTTTTTATATGTAGTTTATGGAGATACTAGCAGCTGGAAACATATGTGTAGCATGCAAATATATATATAATTTTGGATTGCTTTTTGTATAATCACCTCAGTGAAGTCTTCCAGTTATTCTGAATCAATTTCTTATGAGGAAAAAAGAAAGCAACAATTTAGGTAAAGTGCTTTAACTCTTCGAATGATGATAGTTATAGACCCATAGTATCCTATAATTAGGCTTTGTACTAAATGTATCTTAGGACTATTTTGTTTCGTTGTTGGGAGACACTTGGCAATTTCAGTAGCTGCACTAATGTCTTGATATTGGGAACATCTCACCTGGAGCAGGAATATGCAACAGAGATGTCCTTTGCCTGTGACTAGGAAGTTTGCTGGCACTTGACAAGTATGGCTGTTATTCACAGGGGCTCTCAGTCGTTCAAAAGCACGCAGGATTTTACAACTGAAACTGTTATTTAAATATCACTTTGTAATCTTGTATTTAAAAATTAAATACCTTGGGAAAAATAATCTTCTTCAATATATTGGGATAATAGTGTACTAGAGGTAAAAAGAGATATTAAGTAGTATTTAGTCAAACCTTTTCATTTTACAGTTTTAAGTAAAAGGTTGAGTTCTAAACAAATGGAAAAAGAATTGCCAAAAATGAGTTCATGATATACAATATTCAGAGAGTAAAGGGAAAGTGTTTCTTGAGATAAATTTTTCAGAAAAGGAACTGAAAAAAATGTATTAATTTCATGGTTAGTGCTTTTGCAGTGCTGTTTTGGAAAAATTTTTCTTTCCCAAAATCATGATGCTATTCTGTTTTCCTTTAGAAACATTATTATCTTTTCTATTTAGATCTCTGATTTTTCTCAAATTAATTTTATGTATCATGTAAGGTGGAGAGATTAAGATTCTTTTCCTATCTAATTAATGGATTACTATTTATTGAAAAGATCATTCTTTCCCTAATTAATTACAGTGGAGCCTTTGTCATAAATCTGGTGAGTGTGCACGTTTGGAACTCTTTTAGACTCTATTACATTAGTCTATGTATCTACCCTTGCCCATCATTACACTGTATTGATATCAGGGTTCCATATTCTCCAGCTTTATTGTTTATTAGCATTGGCTTGGCTATTCTAGTTCTTTCTCATTCACATATAAAGTTTAAAATCAGCCTGCCAATTTTTACAAAACAGTTCTTCTGGGATTTTGATTAGGATTGCATTGAATCTTTGCGTCAATATTGAGAAAACTGACTTTTTAACAATATTGATTTTTTCAACCCATGAACGTGGTGTGTATCTCCACTTATTTAGATAATCTTTCTTTCGAAGTTGTGTTTTTAAGGGTTCACTGTTGATGTCATGAACATTTTTTACTTTACTTTTGATTCTCTTGTAAACGGTGTTTAAAATTTTATTTTCCAGATGTTTGTTATTACCATATAAAGTTGATTTTTATATATTGACTTTCTAATCAGCAATATTGTTGTATACACATTATTTTTATTAAATTGTTTGTGGATCCTTTTAGCTTTTCTACATGCATAAACATGTCATCTGTGAGTAATGGCACGTTAATTTCTTCTTTTCCAACTGTGATATATTTTCTTTCTTTTTCTCCTGGGCAGGATGCAGTACAATGTTAAATGTAAGTGGTGATAATGGACCTTCTTTTCTTGTTTCTAACTTTGGCAGGTTTTAATATTTGACCATTAAGTATGAAAGTTGTTGGGGTCTTTTGTAGATATCCTTTTGTAGATTACAGAAGTTTCCTCCTATAGCTAGTTTCCTAGATTAAAAATAATCTTAAATAGGTGTATAAATTGGGATTAATTAAAATTAAGAACTTTTCTTAATTAAATACATCTTTAAGAGTGTAAAAAGACAAGCCATAGACAAGGAGCATGATATTGACAATGCCTGTGTCTGACAAAAGGCTTAAAATAAAAGACAGATAATCCCATCCAAGTGGACAAAAACAGCTTGAAAGACCTTCCAATCACCAAAGCTGGTATAATTTGAGCAACGAAAGTTTTAAAAAGTCTTGGATTATACTCAAAGAATAAAATAAATATTCATGAATCCATACTGATGTAAAGAAATGATTAAACAAAAATAAATGAGAAGGGACAAATACTCCTTACAGAAGAATTACAAACAGTATGTGTCAATCCACCCCCTTCAGGAGATTAAACTTAATTCCTCTTCCCTTATGTGTGGGTTGCCCTTAGTGGCTTGCCTCCGAAGAACAGAGACGCAAAGGGAATACAGTAATTGCTTAGTGGAGAAACCTGTCAGATACCACCTCATCCAAGTGGTGAAGCTTTGCTCACCACTGCTAAGTCATGTTGATATCGTTCACTTTCTGAATTGTTGCAATGAGAGAAACATTTCACATGTATGGTGCTCTACTGAGAGAGTTACCTTAGAGGTAAAGATGGAGTTAGGTCATGCAGAATCTTTGAGACCACTGTAATGATTCTGTGTTTTGTTTGAAAATCAATGGAAAGGCATTCATGATAAACTGGGTTGAGATTTTTGCAGGAGCACAAGAAGCAGACAGGGAAGTCAGAGAGCTAGGTGTTCTCGGGCACAGGGATCATGAGCAGAATAGTACTGAGGAGGTGCGGGAAAAGGATGCTGGAGGAAGCCCCGCATGCAGGAAAGACCTCCCACAGCCAGAGACTCCAAGCATGAGGTCGCCTTTCAGCTTTACGGTCACAGAGGCTAGAAAAAATGCTTTTATCAGCATCCAGAATGAAGTAAAAAAGATCCAAGTATATTATTGAAAATTATTATTTTTTAAATGCCAATTACACATCATGGAGGCGATATTTAAGGTCACATTTTTCCTATCATTATAATATCCATTACCTCCCAAGTAAGCAATGCTAATATCAAAAGTCATTTTCTCAGTGCACACTCAGTAATGAAGTGACTTCTAGGTGGGATTGCCTAGTTGATTTATTACCGCAGCTGGGTGATGGGAGGGCTTCCCTGGAAGGCTTTTACAATTTATCAAGTTTTCTTGGCCTAAGGAAGGGTAATTACTTTTCTGGGATTGATGTGATGTGTGAACCAATACAAACGCTGGGGATGTAAACAATGACCAATCTTTTACTCAAACAAAATTAAACTGTAACACACTTACTATATGTAGAATAGGCATTTAACGGTTTCAAGGGATAGTTCCAGAAATATCCTCCTCTTCAAATTTCCAAATGCAATATGACATACACATTTGTCCTTCTATGCATGTAACAGCCGGGAGTGAGGTGCACTCAATGGTAAAGGATATGCTTTTGCAACTCAAATAAAAGCAGACTCTAAAAAGTATAAATCAGCACATGGCATAACTTTCAAAATGACTCCTGAATGACAAAAATCACAAAGGCTAACTTTAAAGATACCAATGTATTTTTAAAATTTGTGTTGTGGTGTGAAGACTATAAAGCTGCTTTTCTAATCAGAAGCTTTTTTTTTTTATCATTCCATACTAATAAGACATGGAGACATTTAATCTAAAACAGAGAAGATGAGGAAGGAACAACGTATCTGTCTTCAAGCAGTTAAAATGTCATCACGTAAAAGATGAAACAGATTTGTTATACAACACTCCAGAAAATAAAATAAGGAACAATAGTGATAATGCAAGAGAGGATTTAGATTTATCATAAGAAGAATATCCCTAATAATTGTAGTTGTCTAAGAGTGGAATTGTTTTGTTTTCTGTTTGTTTGCAAAGCAATGAATTTCTCGTCACTGAAAGTATTCCAATAAAAATTCGGATCAATGTCAGAAAAGCTAGAAATGATTCCTACATGAGGTGCAGTTTTGATGGGATTACTTAGGAAATGACTTAAGACTCAAAGTGTTTGTGTTGGCTGATGTACAATACCCATAAGTCAAAGTTCTAGGTAAGATTTCTGTTTCTGGCATACAAAAAAATTTATTAAATGAATGAAAGCAATTATCCATCTTTGTGGTACATTTTTTTTGTAAATTTTGTATCAGAGTACATTTCTTAGAAAAAATGAAATATGTTTCTAAACCTCCAGAGCCCCATAAACACAAAGGAAGTTGTTTCAAATGTCCTTTCTTATCCCATCAATGCAAAAGTCATAAATTGTTAGAAATTGAGGTGAGGTGTAAGAAGGTGAAGCCAATTGTAATAAAGAGCTACTAGTTGGTCCCTCTGGGATTCCTCTGACTTCTTTGACCTCTCAACTGACATGAGTCCTTCCTCTTCCTTTGTGGGAACTGTCCCATCCATGTGCTTCTATTCTGATCCTAATCCCCCCTCCGCCCCATCTTTTATCACAGTAATTAGTTCAGGAATTTTTATGTGACCCAAGCTGACCCTAATCAGAAGCTTCCCTGAGATTTTCCTAATGGAGATGGAACTTGAATTTCCTCTTTCCTTATGGTTTCCTAAACTGTGTCATGTCGGCTCAGAGTTACTGGAGGCCATGTTCCCTTTTCTAAGGAGACAGCCCATTTGGAATAAAGAGAACTTTCTAATCCATTCTCCATACTACCAAAGAGAAACGTTTCTAAAACCCAACTAGAACTAGTTGGAGGAAAAAACCGAGGGGCGTTATCTATTTAAAGGACAACGATGTGTCCCTAAGGAAGAGTTATATGAGCCAGAACCATTCTAGGTCTAGTGCCTTGAATCTGAGAGTAAGGATTCAGTGGTTATTAATCTTGGTTTATCTCATCCCTACTTCTAATATGGATGGGCTCATTTCTCTTTGAATTCATATATTTTATTGAGACCCTCATATGTGCGAGGAAGTATGAGTGATCAGAAATAACAACTCACAAGTGAATCACATGAATCCTTGGTAGTAATGAACTTATGGTTAGAGACAAAGAATGTTGGGTAATGTGGCAATCAAGAGCATTAAAATGCACATCTGGGGTAGGTAGTAGGTACTAAGAACACACGAGGAGGAGCCAAACCCTGCCTTGGAGATCAGAAATTTATGCAGTTTTGTGGTACATTTCACAAAGCCTTGTATTCATGTGTGTTTCTTGAAGAAGTGATTCAAATTAGTCCTGACTGGTCAGGAAGAGCTAGCCAGATAAAGAGGAAGGTAGAGTGCTCCATTAGCTTAGAGGTAGCATTGCTAAAGCTATGAGAGTATTCGAGAGGTTTCCAATTCCTCTAGTGTCCTTGTTTTTGCCTCCCCAGTCGTCTTTGGGTTTCCCTAAGAATTCTTCCTTAAGTAGAGTTGTGTAGCTCTCTCAGCTGTAATCCACTGTTATTATACTGGAGCCCTGTTGGTGTGGCAGTAAGGTGAGTAGTGGAAGTCTTCTATAATCTTATGATTAAATCTAAGTCTTTTAGTGGAGTTCTGAAACTAGGTTGTGACCTTCAAAAGTTCTTAGCTTTAATTTTCCCCTTTAGATCATACAGGGAGACTTGAAGGGGCTCTAGTTGGGAAATACCTTTCCTCAAGGTTGGATGAGGCACTAAGAAAGACTTTTACCCCAGAGAACAGGTCTTTTTGTGTAGAATGCTCTGGGCGTATTTCACTATGGTTCCTCTTCCCATCTCCCTCCCAGAATCTGGAGGGAACCTTCTTGATTCTTCATCTCAAGAACTTGGTGGGGCTCCTGAAGATAAAAACCCATGACAGTGTGCTCCACCCTCAAGAGTGCATAGTTGAGAGTTTCTCATTCTCACACTTCTCCACACTCAGCCTTTGGGAATTCATCAAAATTGCTGTTTCAGTAGTCCTACCAAGTAATGACTCCAGCAGCTTCTGCTCCATATAAGTAGATCTTGGCTGTAAATCTCTGGATTTGTCTGGCTCTTTAGGTTTTGGAATGGTGGATTGCCTGGTGAACTCAGTTTTTTGATGTGTCCAAGAAAAGTTACTGATATCAGTCATTCAGCTTTTATTTTTGTTGTAAGGATGAGAATGATGAGTTTTAGAGTCTTTACTTGTCAAAACCGAAACTGGAAGTACCACAATGGAATAACTAGAAATCGACAACAGAAGAATAATAGTTAACTCTCCAAATACTTGGAAACTGAATAGCGCATTTCTAAATAATCCATGGGTCAAAGAGGGATTCTCAAGGGAAGTTAAAAAAAAATACATTGAACTGTATTAAATGAAAACACAACATATCAAAATTTGTGAGACACAGCCACAGCTGTGTTGAGAGGAAAATTCATAGTAATAAATGCTTACATTAGGGAACCAGAAGTAGCAATTCAGTAATCCATGATCCTGCCTTAAGAACCTAAAACAAAAATAAAAAAATAAACCCAAATCGATCAGAAGGAAGGAAACAGTAACGACAAGAGTGAAAATCAATGAAACAAAAAGATGTTCTTTGTAAATATCAGTACAAGTGACAAAGCTCTAGCAGGACTTATAAAGGAAAAAATAGAGAAGACACAAATACCTATATCAGAAATAAAACAGTGGATATCACTACCAACTCTGTGGATATCGAAAGGATAATAATGGACTACTATGAATAACTACACATATAAGTTTGACAACTTAGATGAGATGAACTAATTTCTTGAAAAAACACAAACTAGCACAATTTACCCAATAAGAGATAGATAATCTGGATAGCCCTAGAATTATTAAGTAAATTGAATCCGTATTTGAAAAACTCCCATAAAAAGAGATTTGCAAACTCAGTTGGATTCACTAGAGAATTCTGCCAAATGTTTAAGGAAGAATTAAAGAAGATTCTACACAATCACTTTTAGAAAACTTAGGAAGAGAGAACACGTCTCAATTAATTTTATGAACATAGTATTTCCTCAATACCAAAACCAGATAAAGACAGTTAAAAAAATAAAAGCAAGAAACTACACAGCAATAATCCTCAAAAATATTGATGTAATATTTCTTAACAAAATATTAGTGAATATTATTCCACAATACCTAAGAATGCCATGACCAAGTGGGATTTACTCCAGGGATGCAAGGTTGGTTCAATATTTGAAAATCAATGTAACTCATAATATTAACAGGTTAAAGAAGAAAAATTACGTGATTATATCAATTGATATAAAAATAGCATTTGACGAAATTTGACAACCATTCATGACAAAATCTCTCAGCAAACTATAAACAGAGGGAAATTCTCCATCTTGATAAAAGGAGTCTATGCAATACCTACAGCTAACATTATAATTAATGATGAAAGAGTGAAAGCTTTCCCCCTAAGATCATGAAAAAGACAAGTATATCGGCTCTCTTATTTTTTTTATTTTTATTTTTTGAGGAACATTAGCCCTGAGCTAACTGCTGCCAATCCTCCTCTTTTTGCTGAGGAAGACTGGCCCTGAGCTAACATCCGTGCCCATCTTCCTCTACTTTATATATGAGACTCCTACCACAGCATGGCTTTTGCCAAGCGGTGCCATGTCCACACCTGGGATCCAAACCGGAGAACAACGGGCTGCCAAGAAGCAGAACGTGCGAACTTAAATGCTGTGCCACTGGACCGGCCCCTGGGCTCTCTTATTTAACATAATACTGGCCCCCTAAGATCATGAAAAAGGTAAGATATGGGTTCTCTTATTTAACATAGTACTGGAAGGTCTAGCCAGTGTAGTGCCATAAAAAAGGAAATAAAATACATAAAGATCAGGGAGAAAGACATAAAATTGTTCTTGTTTCCAGATGAAATGATTGTTGACATAGAAAATCCCAAAGAAAATCCAAAAACCCCTCCTATAGTCAATTTACCAAGTTCACAGTATCCAAGGTAAACATGCAAGAATCAATTATATTTCTATCTATTAGTAAAGAACATGTGGGTACAAAAATTAAAAATACAATAACACATATTCCCTCTAAATATGAAATACTTTAGTATATATCTAACAAAACATGTCTAGCACTTGCATGCTGAAAACTGCAGAACACTGATGAAAGACTTCAAAGATCTAAACAAATGGAGAGAGAGAGATTCATGGATTAGAAGACTCAACATAGCAAAGATGTCAATTCTCTGCACGTTGATAAACAGGTTTAACATAATTCCTGTCAGTATCTCGATGAGATATTTTGTAGGTATAGACAAAATTATTCTAAGAATTATATGGAAAGCAAAATAGATGTAAGAGCTAAAACAATTTTGGAAAAGAAGAATAAAGTGCTAAGAATCCATCTACCTTATTTCAAGACTTATTATATACCTATATTGATAAGATTGTGTGATACTGGAAGAGGATAGATATATAGAACAATGTAACAGAATAGAGAGCCTAGAAATAGATCCACACAGTATGGCTAATTGATTTTTGGCAAAGGTGTAAAAGTGATTCAATGGAGGAAGGATAGCCTTTTTTTGATAAATGGTGCTGGAACAATTGGATACCATAGGCAAAAATATGAACCTTGACTGAAACCCCATACCTTACACAAAAATTAACTCAAAATAGATCATGGACTTAAATATAAAATGGAAAACTGTAAGCATTTAGAAACAAACGTAGGAGAAAATCTTCAGGCTATCAAGGTAAGTAAAGTGTTCTTAGACTTGGTGTCAAAAGCAAGATCCATAAAAGGAAAAATTGATAAATTGGACTCCATCAAGTAAAGAACTTTTGCTCTTCAAAAGACCCTTTTAAGAGGAGAAAAATTAGGGGCAGGCCCGGTGGCGCAGTGGTTAAGTTCGCAAGTTCCGCTTCTTGGCGGCCCAGGGTTCGGCAGTTCAGATCCCGGGTGCAGACATGGCACTGCTTGGCAAGCTATGCTGCGGTAGGTGTCTCACGTATAAAGTAGAGGAAGATGGGCACAGATGTTAGCTCAGGGCCAGTCTTCCTCAGCAAAAAGAGGAGGATTGGCAGTAGTTAGCTCAGGGCTAATCTCCCTCAAAAAAAAAAAAAAAAGAGGAAAATAAACATTAAAAACTGGGAGAAAATATTTGCAGACCAAGAATCCAACAAAGGAGTAATATCTGGAAAATATAAAGAACTCTTAAAACTCAACAGCAAAACAAAACAAAAAATCCAATTATAACATATACAAAAGATGTGAATAGACATTTCACCAAAGAGAAAATGCAGAGGAAAATAAGCATGTGAAAACATGTCTAGCATCACCAGCCATTAACAAAGTGAAAATTAAAACCAAAATGAGATATTTTGCATGCCTATCAGAATGGCTAAAATAAAAAGCAGACAACACCAAATGGTTGCAAGGATGTGGAAGAATTGGATCACTTGTACATGGCTAGTGGGAATGGATGTAAAATGTTACAGCCACTTTGGAAAAGAGTTTGACAGTTTCTTAAATAATTAAACATGCAAATACCACGTGACCTAGGAATAATCCCTGAGAAATAAAAACCTATGTTCATACAAATATTCATCACAGCTCATTTCATAACAGCCTCAAACTGGAAACAACTGAGATACTTTTCAATGGGTGAATGTTTAAACAAACTTTGCCAAATCCAAAACACAGAATACTACTCAGCAATAAAAAGGAATGAATTATTAATACACGCATATTAATATATTGATACAGGAACAACTTTGATGACTCTCCAGGGAATTATGTTGAGGAAATAAAGTCAATCTGAAAAGGTTACATACTATACAATTCCATTTATATCACATTCTTAAAACAATAAAATTATAGAAACAAAGAGTACATTTGCAGTTGCCAAGAGTTAGGGACAGAAGAGAGAGGGAGGGAAATGGGTCAACATGAGGGATCCTTGTGGTGATGGAAATGTTCTGTATCTTGACGTTATCAATGTCAATATCTTCAAGATGTCGCCATTGGGGGAAACCAGGTAAAGAGTACATGCGATCGCCCTGTATTATTTCTTACAATTGCAGATGTATCTACACATATATAAAAATTAAAAGTTTAATTAATAAAAGCCAAATCTTGACATATTTGGGAAATAGAAATTCAATGTGTGACAATGCACTTACTCTATCAAGAGGAACAATGGGGCGCAGCCAGGTAAATTAAGGAGTCACACACACACACCCCCTACTTAAATCTCCACCATCAGTAAAATCTCTGGGTAAGATACAGCAAACAAAAGTAGAAACAGCAAAAGCAGGAGTGGGCTTTCCATTTCTTCCCTGAGTTGCACTGACGCTGGCTTGAGGGAGGGAACTGGAATTTGATGACCTTATTCACAGCATGAATAGTTCCACCCCCAAATCGTTTTTTTAAGGGCATCTCCATCCCTTCCCTTCCTCTGCCAAAAAAAGTTCAACAATAACCACCCTGCGAACTATTCTTTTTGTTAGCTGAGGCTTCAATTTTTGTGAGATTTTCATCTTAGGTTTAGCATTATGCTAACATATATGAATTCAATGGAATTCATGGAAAATATCACCTCCTGTATGAAATTCAAAGAGTTAATATTATTTACATATAAGCATACTTTATAAACAAATAATAAAAAGATGAACAGGGGTAAGAACTCTTTGTATTCAATGGCAAGGTATCAGTTTCTACTCAAGGTGCTTCAAATATCTTTGAGTCTCAGAGAGAGCAGTTTACCAGCCAGCTTACTGACCTAATTAAAGTGTTCTCTGGAACAAAATAGTAAAGTAGTAAATTTCTCCTTTCTAGAAAGTTATAAAAATGTCTAATTGCTTAAAGAGAAGAGTGGGGTGAGAGCTAGAAGTGGCGAGCAATATTTGAAATCTAGTAGACCACAATTGCCTTAAACCTTGCCCTATATAATCCTTACCTGAACCTTGTAAGTTATTGACTTTCCCTATGTAGTCTAAACCTACCTACCTACTGTAAGTAGAAAGTAGAGTTTATGTGTCCTTTTCAGATCCAGCTTAGTAGAGTGTAAAGTCCCACTGGCTTCTTTTTCAGATGCTCGCTTTATAAGCACTCCACCAGAAAGTGTCCTGCAAGTATTTTTGAGATTCCCAGGGAATGAGTAGTACTCCCAATCCAGTTTTCTGCATTTTTACTCACCCAGTCTCCACCCATCTTGTCTTGGTATCAAACTGTGTCCTTTGCTGCTTATGCTGGTCACTTTGCTGGGTGGGCCTGGTGGACTTGGCTGGTGAACCTTGCTAATGTTTCCAAACCAGAGGTTGCAAGACATCCATGCACTGGATGCTGGCTGCCCCAGGAACTGGCCCCATCCCTGCCCTTTCGAGGCTTTCACTCCTGTTCAATGAAAGGCTGGAAAGTTGTTTTGCTGCCAGCTTGTGGCTTGCAATGCCATAGCCAAGAAAAGCTTGTCTCTACCACCAGAACCACTCAAGGCTCCTCCTGCCTCAGATCCTGGTTCAATACCTCTCCCTAATTGCCTTCATTAAAAGCAGGACACACCCTTCCCAGGTATTCCTGCTCATTTCCTGCCCCTGAATGGACCATGTCCTGGGATGAATGACTATCAGAATATCCCCTACCTTTGTCAACCAGGTGATGTTGAGGTTTGGTGATGTTGACCCATGGTTCTATGAGATAAACTCAAAATCATCTAGATTTGGTGCATTCCAGAGATTTGGGATAGTTTATTGTTTTGGGGCCACGTACACGAAATACTTTTCAATTTAACTTGGCATGGACTTGGAGAGGAGACACAGAAAGCACCAACTCCTGGAATGACAAAGACTACTTCATTTTTATGGTTTTAAAAATCATTCCACTTTCCTCTGCTTTCATTTTAGTCTGAGCAAGGATAACAAAGTTTAGTAAATCCAAAAGCATATTTAGGCAACTCTACGTTGTTATGTCGATGCTGCAAATAAGATTGTTTTATTCAGGGTCAGATCCTGTTTAATACAAATCTCATCATTAATTCTTTGCTTTAGAATTATAAGAAACCTTGTTAAACAGCCCTGGACACATCTACATGGTTTTTGTTGAGTGCTAACAAGATGACTGTGCTTGTTTATTTATTTATTGAATAATAGCTTCTGTTTTTCTTATACAGTTTGCCAATATTAAAAGATAATAGTGACATATTTATATTTCACTGGATTTAATTTGCTAGACTATCGGTCCCTTAGGAAATATTATAATTGTTATAATTATTATTTTCCAAATAATCAAATGCGAGCATCTCAGGATTATTGAGTTAGAGGCATGGAACTGAAAGTGATGATTTGGAGAAAATCTACTTGTAATATAATTTGCAACTGCATTATGCCACTTGCTCTAGGAGAACATGGGTAAATTTATTTGCAAGTAAAATATTTCATAGAATTAATATTAGTGCCATTTTATGTGAGTTGTAAAATTTCAGAGTTGTTTTAGAGACCACTCTAAAACACTAAAATTACTCATATAACATAAATTAATGGTGAAGAAGAATTGTGGTAACTGGTTAAAAAAAATATAAACTTAATGGTTGTGTCCTATAATTTTTTTAATTTCTAGAAAGAGCACATATAACTTATAGCAACAGCATTCTTGAATAAAGTAAACATTAGAATGTCTTCATTTTATGTATTTTATATATGCTTGCTCATGTTTTGTTCATATTTTTATCTTTTTGACCTTTTCATGTTGGCATATGAGAATAAATGTCTTGAATGTGCAAAAGTGTAATTTTAATTGCTGTCCATTTTACGTGAGCCAGAGTCCACAGCACTTCTTGTAAGTGGCATGAAAAGATTGACACATTCCTTGGAAAACTGCTCATGCACATGCTTATCTCTAGTTGTCTAGCTTGCTTCTGACAGGTGTTTTTTACAATTAGAATCCAGGATGTATTCTCATGTCATATGAAGCTTTGTTTTAGAAAAGGCCCCAACAAAGAATGCAAAAACCCAAAGGTGGACATCTGAATGGATATTTCCATTTGTGTTTAATTTGTTGACGTATGCTGAAATTAGTATGTTATTTTTGATTTCTAAGGAAGGACACAGAATCAAGTTTGAATGAGAAAACTAGCTTGTTCTTTGCCACTTTGTAGTCAAAAAGCATATGACAGCATTATAAATTTGATACAGTTGACTTTTAAAAACAAGTATATTATGAGATACAAAAAGAGGACATGATAGATTATGTAACATTAAAAAAAAGTCTTGTAGTAAGCATCCAGCTTAAAAAATAGATTATTATTAATAGTTTACCTAATCCTTTTATGTCCCTCCCTGACTCTGCATCTTCTCTAGAGGTATATCCATTTTCCTGAATTTCAAGCTGATCGTTCCTTTGTTGTCTTTATAGTCTTATCATGTGTGTATACGTCCCTCAACAATGATTTGTTTGAATGCACCTGCTTTAAACTGCAATTAAATGGTCTCTTACTACATGTATTCCTATGTGATATTTCTTTTTCTCAGCTTTATACTCTAGAGATTTCTCCATGGTGATGCATGTAACTCTGGTAGGTTGATTACTTAATTTCTTGTCCCTGCTTTGGAGTATTCCACTGAAAAGATATTTTGCAATTGATTGATATGTTGCAATTGATTTGAATGCCTGCTATTGATGGGCATTTAAATTCCTTGCCTCCTTTTGTTACTAGGAAGAGTGCTGCTGTGGATATTCTTGTATACCTCCAGGTATATTAGAAAATACATGAGGGATTTTTTCTCGTGGGGTATGTTTAGTCATAAGGCATTCCTATGTCCAGCTTTACAAGGTAATATAGACTGTATTCCAAAGTGTTTGTACCAAGTTACATTCCCACCACCATGTGTGTGTTTTCATTCCTTTACATCTTTGTCAACACTTGATATTATCAGACTTCAAATTTTGCCAATTTGATGCTAGTGAAATAGATTTAAATTGTGGATTTCCTTTTCATTTGTCTGATTAATATTGTGGTTGAGTCTCATTTCATATATTTGTGGGCCATTCATGTTTCCACTTCTGCAAATACGTGTTCGTGACTTTTTTTTGTTGGCTAATTTTTCCATTGGATTGTTTGTCTTTTTCTTACTGATCAGTTAAAAAAATTAATACTATGGATACAAATCCTTTATTCGTTTTATGTATTCAAAATATTCTCTCCCAATTTGTGACTTGCCATTTCCCATTATGGTATCTTTTGTTGAACAGAAACTTTTTTGTTTTAATGTAACCAAAAATTATCAACCTTTTCTGCTTTTGGGGGGTCTTGTTTAAGAAATCTTTTCCTGCATAGGGATGATAGGATTCCCTTGTATTTTTTTTCTAAAAAGTTCAGCTCAAACTTTATTATTTTTCAATATGAATAACCATTTATTGTAGACTTCATTCCTTCCCCACTCATCTGCAATGCACACTCAGTCATCAATCATGTAAATGGCCATGGGTCAGCTTCAGGGCTCTCCTCATATTTACTTCTAATTTAGTGCCACTCTGTTTTAGTTACTACTATTTCACAACACATCTTGATTGCTATTACTTTACTAAATATTTGTAACTTAATTTTTATTACTTTATAGTAAGCCTGCACCTAGTAGGGCAATTATTTCCACCTTGTTCTTTTTCAAGAGCGTCTTGGCAATCCTTGGACATTTGTTCTTCCTTCCAGATTTTAGAAATAGCCTATGAAGTTCCTGAAAACCTCTGCTGGGAAATTTATTGGGATTCCATTGAACCTATAGGTCAGTTTGTACAGTAGTGATGTACATTCAACATTGAGTTTTTATTCAAAAATTTGACATAACTCTCTTTTTATTAAATATTCTTTGATACCTATTTTTAAGTGTTTTGTACCTCTTTGATGAGAAGGCATTCAACAGAATGCTTAAAATCTTTATTTTAGGGTGCCAGCCCAGTGGCGTAGTGGTTAAGTTCACACACTCCACTTTGGCAGCCCAGGGTTCAAGGATTCACATCGTGGGCATGGACCTATATGTCACTCATCAAACCACACTGTGGTAGCATCCCACATATGAAATAGAGGAAGATTGGCACAGATGTTAGCTCAGCAACAATCTTCCTCAAGCAAAAAGAGGGAGATTGGCAACAGATGTTAGCTCAGGGCCAATCTTCCTCACCTCTGCCAAAAAAAAAAATATTTTAGGTTCATTCTAAGGTCCTAGATTTTTTTTCTTTCTGTTTAAAATGGTATCTTCTTTGTTGTTGTGTGTGTGTGAGGAAGATTGGCCTTGAGCTAAGATCTGTTGCCAATCTTCCTTTTTGCTGAGGAAGATTGTTGCTGAGCTCACATTTGTGCCAATCTTTCTCTATTTTATATGGGATGCCACCATAGCATGGCTTGATGAGTAGTGCTAGGTCTGTGCCCAGGATCCAAACCTGCAAAGCCCGGTCCGGCAAAGTGGAGCACATGAACTTAACTACTATGCCACTGGGATAGCCCCTGGTATCTTTTTTTAAATTATTTAAATAGCTCTGTTGCTGTAGAATATAAATTCAATCATACTTTTGTCTATTGATTTTGGGTAAGCAATTTTGGGAAATTTTCTTATTAATTGTAATAATTTGCCTGTGCTTTATTGAGACTTCTGTAGATAATCATGTTTTCTAAAAATAATGACAATTTGGTTTCTTTTATCCCAGTTTTGCCTTTAATTTCTTTGTCTGTTTTACTATATTTACTTATTTTGGTCTTGATCTTAAGAAAATAGTTGGAACTTTTCATTCTTTCAATGAATATTCAGACATGGCTTGGCATATGCCAGCAACAAACCAACAAAATCCCGGATATCTTGAAGCTCATATTTTAGCAAAGAGAGGAGTGAAGACAGAAAGTAACCAATCAGCATAATAAATAACTAAATTACATCGTATCATAATGCTGATCAGTGTCATGGAGGAAATAGTACAAAGACCTGGCTCAGGTCTGGCAGGTGTTGACACTTCACATTACATGATCAGTAGACCTCAGGGGGGAGATTTGATTAGAGACTGATGGAAGTGAGGGAGTTAGTCATGGCCATATCTGAGGGAGGAATGTTCCAGGAAGAGTTAATACGTAGTCCCTTAGGTGGGAGCATGCCTTCTGTGTTCCAGAGACATCATGGAAGCCAAGGCTAATGTGGAATGATTGAGGGCAGGAGGATAAAGAAGAGGTCAGGGAGGTGGTAGACACTGAATAGTTCAGGGCCTGGGATATTTTAGGAACTCAGGCTTTTACAGGACGTAATGGGGAGTCATGGGAAGGTCTGACAGAGGGAGGCCGTGGCCTGCCTTAAGCTTTAGAAAGACCGCATTAGCTGCACTATTTGGAATAGATGGCGTGTGTAGAATTGGGATGCCGAAAACGAGGCAAGCAGGCCATAAAGGCAATTCCAGCACTCCACGTGAGAGACAGCAGTGCTCTGAACAAGACGGTAATCAGTGGTCCAGCTCTTGATATTTTTTGAAGCTACAGTTAATGAGAAGAGGCAGAGAAGAGTTAAGAGTTCTGAACTCTTTGCCAACTGGCCAAGATGGGAGCAGGCTTCAGGTTTGAAAGCAGCGTCAGGAGTTTGGTTCTGAAAATGTTACATTTGAGATGCTCATTCGACATTAATTATGATGTCTACTGTAGGCTTTTTATAGGTGGCTGTTATCAAGTTTAAGAAATTCCTTCTTTTCTTCCTGCTAATACATAGATAGGGCATTCCAGGAGCCAGAGACTGTTAAGCTCCTCAAACTCTTAAGGCATTTAATATTCAGAACAACTCTCTGTATATCAGCTGTCCTATAGTGGTGACTTAGATTCTGGCTAGCCAATTCTCATGTCATGTCATGTGACCATTCACCTGTGCATCTCACACATTCCAATTTAAGTCTTTTTCCTTTTGCCTCCCCTGAATCCTTGAAAATGTCCTTTGGTGAGAGTCTGCTAGTGATGAACTTAATTTTGACTTGTCTGAATATATCTTTATTTTTCCCTCATTCTTGAGAGATATGGAAATCCAGAGTGACAGTTATTTTCTATCAGCTCTTTGAAGATATTAATTACTCTGCCTTATGGCTTCTTTTTTTATTGTTGAGAAATCATTCATTAGTCTGGTTGCAAGTTCTTTGTGCTGATCTCTCTTTCCTCCTTGACTCTTTGGTGTTCTATAGTTTCATAACAATAAGTCCGATTTTTATTTATGCTGATTGGAACTTATTGGGCTTTCTGGATGTAAAGATTGCTACATTACAACAATTCCTGAACATTTTCAGCCATTATCATTATCTTTTGAAAATTCATTCTTATCCATTATCCTTATTTTCTCCTTCTGGAACTCTAGTTAGACAAAATTAAAACTTTTCACTTTCTCTTTTGTGGCTCAACCTCTCTGTCATATTTCTCATCTTTTTTTTTTCTCTGTTGAATTCTGGATGACTTGGTCAGCTGTACCTACCATTTCACTAATTATCTTTTCAATTTTCTCCAATCTGCTGTTTAATCCATTAATTTAGTTTTAATTTCATTTGTAGAAGATAAAATTGTAATGCCATTATTTTTCAAATTTTCATGCTTTTAAAGAAACTCTTGCTCCTTTCTTACATTTTTAAGCTCTTATTTCTTTCTCTCTCTTACTTTTCCTTCCTTCCTTCCTTCCTTCCCTCCTTCCTACCCTCTTTCCTTCCTTCGTTCCTTCTCTCCTTCCTTCCTTTCTTTCTTTTTTTCCCTTCCATGCTTACCTCCTCCCTTTGTCCCCTCCTTCCTTCCACACAGATACTATGACTTTGGGCTCTAAACTGAGTGAAGTTATAAATTCTTCAGGGAGATCTGTCTGCCCATCCAGACAGTACCAAAATTGAGGTCAGTCAATTTCCTTTCTGGACAGTGGCTTTATTCCTTTAGGAGCTCAGCTTTATGAGGGAAAGCATCTTATGAGATTGCTCTCATTGGGCAGGCCTAAGTTTTACCTCCTGTTTCACATCAAAGCAGAAACTCAAGGCCTGCAGGTTTCCGATGAAATCCTCAGGCAAGGTCAACTTTGCTTCTTGCAGTTCTTGCTTATTTCCCAGATTCCTCCTTCTGTGCCAACTCAACAATGTGGCACATAACCATCTATCTATCATCTGTCATCATCTATCTTCCAGTGTTTTGATTGTTTTAATAAAGAAGCTCAAAGTCACCTAGACTATCTAGTCTATCTAAAAATGGAAGATCCATTGAGCATTTTAATAACATAATTTTAGAATATTATGTGCATTTTCATATAAAATAGTCATAATAAATGATGTATCTTGAATATTAGTCTGCAATTTTCCTTGAAGAGTGTATTTCAATTCTATACTTGTAATATTTTATTACTTAAGACTAGGAACTAGCTATATCCTTTGTTATTATATTTTATATTTCTGATATACATTTTATTTCTTTTAAAACTTATTTTCAGAGCCTTAAGCTCTAGAAGCTCAAAAAGTTTTTCCATAATAATAGCTCTTAAGAGATGGAGTTGTGTGTTTGTTTATGGGAGGGGATGATAAAGCTTTTATTTATATTGTTTCTCTCTGGATTTTGTTCTATAATTGTAAACAAATTATGCTTTTTAAACATTCATGTAGATGTCGTAATTTTAAGCACTGACATTTTTTCAACAGTATCCACTAAGCACTTAATGATGTTGCTTGATGAGAAAGGAGAAAATTCTAAAGGCAACAGATATATTAGAAGATGAAGGTATGGGAAGTTGGTCCATTTTATAAGAGAAACATTCTTCTTGGTGGAAGACAAAAATGAAGAGAGGGTTTTAATTCTTTTTTTAAAAGAAGGAGATTTAGAAGGCAAAGACAATTCTATGGTATAACTAAATCTACTGAACTATTCCTTTAGCTTGGTTAGCCCAAGCATATCTGTCTGAATCCCCTGCTGAAAGACTTACACTTCCAAGGATAAAGTTAAAATAAGGAAGAATTTAGAAGTAGAAGGAAAAGAAACCCAAAGTCCCTGTGTGTTTACCATATAGTGAGAAAGCATGTCTTTTTACCATTTCCCTTCCCTTTAAAAAGACAAATTGAAGGAGGGTATCCCACCTAAAGAATTGTTCACATTGAAGGAAATACTGTCATTTTGTGGTGTGTCCTGGTTCTTTGAAGTTCAAAGGGTGAACACCTACAGTAGGGAGGTCCTTCCTTAGCGGAAAGACTTAGAATTTTGTTTGGGGCAAAGGGGATGAGCCGAACTTCTCTGCCTTGACTTCAGCAGGAATTTGGACATTTAAGTTTGGAGGGAGAGTGTCAGGTCTGAGAGAGAGGGTCATGAGCAGCAATGAATTCCCCAAGGCAGGCGATGTCTGGATATTTAAGATAAGGCTGGCCCTATAAGGCTGGAAACTCTTGGAGCACACCCCAAATCCAGCATGCTCAGATATCCCCAGCACTTCCAGCCTTGTGGGTTCACCTTTATCTTAAATATTTAAATAAATGAGAGAAATAGGAGGTGTATATTTTCTCCATTTTTTGTTTTGTGTTTTCGGTAAAAATAGATAATACTAAGAAGGATATTAACTAGTGGCATGGAGCCTTATATCAAGGTCTGTAGGATTAAAGCCAAGTATTATTAAAATTTATAGTACGTGATTGGAAGGGTTGGGGATGAAGCTCAGGATGAAATGCGTGGATCTTGATGAAATGTGTGTTCTTTTCAAATTAAATAGGGAAGGCTCATGAGAAATTCATGTAAAGCAAGTTTTGATGTAGAGATAGTGAGGAGCTATTGGAAGTGTTCCGGGAGGCTCCATACACTTACCTGAGTTAACTCAGTTATGGGTGTGTTTCAGTTCCTGATTTTCAACTCCCTGTTCAGTATCTACTCATCAACATTAGCACAGGGGAGAAGAGAGGTTTGGCCTACAATGCAGCTGGATGCGTCAAGTCAACAGCATCCATTACTCAGCCTGCTTACAGGGGCGTAGAGCAGAACACGGGGTTTGACTGGGCAATTTTGAACCTCTGAGGGCATGATATAACCAACATTATCTTTCTTTCTAGGCTGTGTAAGTAAATTCTGTTTTTATTTAAGTTATTCCAACAATTATGCAGAAGAGTAATTTATAAAAGACTGATTTCGTCTATAGTCTCCTAAATATGTCACGAAAGCAGCATATCCTATCAAGAAGAAATTTCTCCCCATGGCATAGCACTGCCCAATTAGACCTATTCCTTCATGGCTCTGAGCGCCTCAGGACAGAGTGTTGTTAGCTAGGCATGTTTTATTTATCACACTGCTGTGTATATGTTTATGGTGCCAAATAAATGTTAAATAATAATTATGGAGATTTTAATGTCTTCCTCAGAAGCATCCCCCATGGGCCACTTTGGGAGATGGACTAGCGTTCATTTCATTTTACCACAATTTTGTGTATTTTGAGCAGCCTAGAAATTGTCTAGGTTGATAATAGTCTAAATGTGTTTTACTTTGCCAATACATATTTTCAAAATGTGTAGAATGCTTTCATAAGACTCAGGGGGCTCTTAGGAATTTTTTTATGATGCTGCCTACATGATACATGCTCCTTTGTGGTCCTTGAGTTGATATACACACATGCACACACAAGCATGCACACACACTTTGTATAGATATCTCTGTGTGTGTACATATGTACTTTCATTATTTTATAAAATCTAAAGTATAAAGATATTGTAAATTTATTTCAGAACCGTATGAACACTTGAGCACCAAAATCATGAATGTACCATAATAAACAAATAAATAAGTAAACAAATAAATAAGGAAGAAGGGTTAACTCCTCCTTACAGGAGAACGCTCTGTACTGACTGGGAAACATGGAGCCCTACTGGACTTGGATAGTTAGCATTTTGTAAACATCAAAGTAAAAATTGGATCAGGCCAGAATCATCAATGGATGGTAAATCCAGCAGGAAATTTTGACAAGAGGTATCAGTGTATCTCCCCACAACCTTCTTATTAGTTTCAAAAAAATAATGATGCAGTGGAGAAATTCGACAACACCTTGATTGAGTGGTCACAGTTAACATCACTGATGAGGGACAGATGGTACGAGGTACTGAGACAGACACATCACCTCTGCAGTGTTCTGACTGGGAATGCATATCCTGAATCCAATGAGGAAACATCAAGCATGGTATGAAGGATGTTCTGCTTAAAAAGGGGGGAAGGGACACTGTATTCTTAAAAAATGTCAAGGTCATAAAAGAAAAATGCTGAGGAAATGTTCTAGATGAAAGGAGACTAAAGACCCAAGACACTTAAATGCAATACCTGACCTTTGATTGGATCCTGTTTTGAATGCAACAGAAGATATAAAGGACATTATTGGGTCAATTGTAAAATTAGAGTACAGGCGGTGGATTAGATCAAAGTGCTGTATCAGTGTTAAATTTACTAAAATGAATAACTGTGCTGTGGTTCCGTAAGATTTCCCTATTATTAATCAATACACAGTGGAGAATTTAATGGTAAAAATAATACCCTATGGAAAATTAATTTAATCCTTTCTCTGTCTCCTTTCATATATAAAAATTGCTATATATAATTCATTTTCTTCATTATTAGGCATTCTATTTCCAATTATAAAACCTGAGTTAAGTAAATATTTGCCTTATGAGGAATATAGAAAATATTTCCATGGGAAAAATAGCATTTCCTCACTTCCTTTTTCCAAAAAGTCTTGCTGCTAAAGCTGTAAGAATATTTTAACATAAGCAGATTTTTTAAATATCTACGTATTATGCTCACTTTCTCCATTCTTTATTTTTCTTGTGTCATGATTTGCAGAATATAAGCTGAAACTCACAAATACCCCCGTGAGTTACCCTACAGCTCCTGCTCTCTTTCTTTAAAAAAAAAGATTGGCTCCTGAGCTAATATCTGTTGCCACTCCTCTTTTTTTTCTTCTTCTTCTCCCCGAAGCCCCCCAGTACATAGTTGTATATTCTAGTTGTAGGTCCCTCTGGCTCTGCTATGTGGGATGCTGCCTCAGCATGGCTTAATGTGTGGTGCTGGGTCTGTTCCCAGGAGCCAAACCGGTGAAACCCTGGGCTGACAAAGCAGAGCACATGAACTTAACCACTTGGCCATGGGGTGGCCTTTCTTCTGCTCACTTGAGCTTGCCAGGGTCCCAACATCCGTTGGCAGGTCAAGAGAACAGTGTGGGAAGCGGATTTTATTTTCAAATCCAGAATGCCAGACTGCTGACAATAAACACATGCTTTTTTCCTCCCTTTTCAATCTTCCGTCTCACGCCCTTGCCAAAGGTTCCTGTCTCTGACCTCTGCCTTTCCCTGTCCCCTAGCATTGTGGTGACTTCATCCAGCATGTGTAATGCAGGCCTTAAATCATGCAAACCCAATTAAATGATGTCATTCCCTAGCACCCTGACCCAGCGCATCGTGGTTTCCGACTACGCACCAACCAGTCCTGGCAACGCACGATGGGCCTGGGCCTCCATCTGTTTCTTAAGCTGGCTTCTTCCTGAGTAGTTTTACTGAAAGACAGTGGATGCCAATGCATCAGAAGCTCCTTTCCTTGTTGCTCATCCGCACAAAATCTCCCAGTCATCTGCGAAAGGAATGCTGAGTGGCTTTGTTGGAGAGGGAACAAGATGACGGGTGTGTTAGCACAGATGAAACTTTTGTGTCTAGAATGAAAAACTTCTGAGCGCGTTCACTGATGGCTGGTGTGCCAGGGAGGTCCCAGCGGCTGGCTACTGCGACTCGTGCACAAATGTGGACAGAGTGCTTGATTTGGTGGTTTCAAACAAAATGACTCAAATGTAATTATTAAAGCTTATTAATATATTTGTTCTGGGTCAGTAACCCTTTACCAGCAGCAGGGGCTTTTTACGTGAGGACCATCAGGATTAGAGCTCTCTATTTGGAATATTTTGATTCTTCCCTGGAAGTAGGAAGAAATCACCAGCAAACTGCTTATTTTAATCATTGTCCCCTGTTAAGAACCACTTGCTATCTAATTTTTAAAGAATTAATTTAATTTTGCAGAAGAAGTAGTGTAAGAGCAATGATGCACAAGGCATCAGCACCCACCACCACGGAGCTGATGTTTAAAAGTGAAATTGTGGGCCTCATCTAGTTGTAGTGGACAGACAAGTGGTTTCAGAAAGGCTCATACAGGCAAAAGTACAAGAGACAAAAATAGAAAGCAAGAGGGAAAACTTTAAAAGAATTTCACCTAAAATTTTACTTGTGTACAGAGGAACAAAATTTTTTTTCAGTACCTTTCTTCTTAAATTTTTATTAGTGTTTTAAAAAATTTTGGACATGGGTATTAAAAACAAGTCTTTTCCTAGACTAAATTTTTGATCCAAGAAGTTTGGTGAATTTGTCAATTTAAAAGAGATATTAAGGGGCCAGCCACATGGCCTAGTGGTTAAGTTCATGTGCTCCACTCAGCTCCCCAGAGTTGTGCATGTTCAGATCCTGGGCACAGACCTAGCACCGCTCATCAAGCCATGCTGAGGCAGCGTCCCACATAGCAGAGCCAGAATGACCTACAACTAGAATGTACAACTATGTACTGGTGGACTTTGGGAAGTAGAAGACAAAAAAAAAAAAGAAGATTGGCAACAGATGTTAGCTCAGCTGCCAATCTTTAAAAAAAAAATAAAGAGGACTGAGGGAGTGTTTTTCTATGTAAGATCCTGAAAACCCGTATCCTAGAATTAGAAACATACCTCTTTGTTATTAATAGGCTTTTATTTCACTTTCTTGCTGCCTTTTAAAAATGTAGGTGTACTCATTAAATTGCCCAAATCGACATGACTCTAAGTTGAATTTAGACTCTTCACTGTATGCAGATGAGGTTGTAAATTGTCATGTCTGTTGTCGTTTTTTCCTCTTAAAATTCGTATTGGTACGATTTCATGTCAGTTGTTGTGACTATATTTGCTTAATGGTGTTTAATCTTGCTCTAAGCTCATATGTGAAAAATGAATTAATAAGCAATATTTAAGCATGTGAGTATGACTGTTTCTGTGCTACTATAAAGCACAAAACAATATTCACCATAAAATGAGAAATTTTTGGAGGAAGAAATCTGTGTGTCTTTTGTTGGGGGAGAATCTTGAGGTCTGTGTCAGCTCTACGTGCAGTCAGTGGGGTCATGCTGATCAGTGCTTCTGTGTTCACCATGGATGCAGGTAAGATCGCATGTCCTTCCTGTACAGAGTCTCTCTCTGGGTTTATCCTTGAACATGCTCTTCCACACACGCTCTTTATGATTCTCTTCCGTTTATACTCGTTAAAAGCAATGTTGAGCATGTACCCCATGCTTCATGCTGTGCTAGGGACTGGGATAGAGAGAAGAATGCCACCAGCCCCTGTCTTCAAGGGGCTCACAGTCCACTGGGACAGGAGAGATGGCAAATAAGCAGTTAAAGCTGTACTCACAGCCTCCTGAGCAGCCTGGGCAGGGTCAGGGCTCCAGGCTGTGTTGCCTTGCTGAGCAAAGCTCCTTCAGTCCCCTGGGGACTCTACTCAGGGCTCTGCTTCATTAGCCTGTGCTTCTACCAACCGAGTTCCCTGTTCCACAGGTCCTGATTCGCAGCAGATATAGTGTGTGAATGTCTTGAACATGATAACAGTTCCTCTGCATTATGGATTTTGGTAGATGGATGAAAGAATAATTCCTAAAGCATAAATCCTATCTGCTGTGTTTCGAAAGGCAGACATCTCCTAAACTCCAGGGTACAGATATCCAAGGGGTGCCTGGTAACTTTCAGCCAGGAATAGAACTCAAGAGAATTTATTGAGCTTTCATCGTATACTGTAATACACCATAACAACAGATCTGTAAAATCGTGTTGTTTCTGAGGTTATAATGGGAAAAAGACTTTCAAGTAAGTAAAAGGGCTACTTGACGCTTTTACTGAATCTGGGCTGTTAGACAAGACATAGCACAAACACTTGCCTTTATTAGGGTGAAGTCAACATACTTGTTTATGGGGTAAAAATGACCCTTTGAAGAATTCTTGTATCATAACCCACAGACTCAGCATCCTACTCAAATTCAACAGAAATTACAAAGTGAAGAACTGGGAGAGCTGAGACCAAATGCATCCAGGACCTGCCTGGGCATCAGAGTCAGCTAGAGTGCTGGTTAAAAATGCATATAACCGGCCGCCACTCCAGACCTCTTAAATCTAAATGGCCAAGGAAGGGGCCAGTGAATTGTGTTTTTAAACCTCTTTGGGAGGATGATTGAAGATTCACATGCAGTTGCAAGAAATAGTTCAGAGCCGTTCCATATGTCTTTCACCCAGTTTGCCCCAGTGCTAACATCTTGCATAATTATTGTACAAAATCTCCACCAGGATATAGCCACACATTTGTGTGTGTGCACGTGAGTGTGTGTGTGCATTCAGTTCTATACAATTTCACCAAGTGTGCAGATCTGTGTAACCACCAGTGAAGATCCAGAACTGTTCCATCACCACAAGGCTCCCACCTGCTACCCTTTTAAAGCCACATTCACCTCTCCCCACCCCCATGTCCCTAACCCCTGTGACCACTACTCTGTTCTCCATCTCTATAATTTTGTCATTTCAAGAATGTTCTATGAATGGAATCATACACCATGTAATCCTTCAGGATTGTCTTTTTTTCACTCAGCATAATTCTCTGGAGGTTCATTCAGGTGGTTGGATGCGTGAAAAGTGCATTCCTTTTTATTGCTGAGTAGCATTCCATGATGTGGATGGACCATGGTTGGTTCAACCATTCACCTCTTGGAGGACATCTGGGTTGCTTTCAGTGTGAGGCTGCTATAAATAAAACTGCTATAAACTTTCAGTGTTTTTACTATTTTTAAATTTTTTTTTATATTTTAGTCATTCTGAAGGTGTGTAGTGATATCTCATTTTTTTTTCTTAAAGATTGGCACCTGAGCTAACAACTGTTGCCAATCTTCTTTTTCTTCTTCTTCTTCTTCTCCCTAAAGCCCCCCCAGTACATAGTTGTATATTCTAGTTGTAAGTGCCTCTGGTTGCACTATGTGGGACGCTGCCTCAATGTGGCTTGATGAGCGGTGTCATGTCCGCACCCAGGATCTGACCTGGTGAAACCCTGGGCTGCTGAAGGGGAGCCCATGGACTTAACCACTGGGCCACGGGGTGGCCCCTATCTCATTTTCATTTCAATTTGCATTTCCCTAAGAGGCTAATAATGCTCAACATCTTTTCATGTGCTTACCTGCTATTTGCATTTCTTCTTCTGTGAAATATCCCTTCATACTTTTTGCCCATGTTCTAGTCGGAGCATTTGTTTACTGTTGAGTTTTGAGAGTTCTTTGTATATTCTAGATAATAGTTTTTTGTTGGATACGTGGTTTGCAAATATTTGTTTACTAGCCAGTGGTATGTTTCTTAATCTTCTTAACAAGGATTTTTGAAGACCAGGATTTTTAATTTTTACCAGGTATAATTTATATAATTTTTATTTTATGGCATATGCTTTTGGTGTCAAAGTTAATAACTCTTCACCTAGCCTTAGGTCCTGAGATTTCTTTCATTGTTTTGGAAAGTTTTATAGTTTTCCATTTTACATTTAAGTTTGTGATCCAATTTTTGTATAAGAAGTAAGGGTTAGGTTGAAGTTTATTGTTAATAATTTTTTGCCTATGGATGTCCAATTTTCCAGTACCAGTTATTGACAAGACTATCCTTCCTCTGTTGCTTTTGTACCCTTGTAAAAGATCAGTTGGGCATATTTGAGTGGGTCTATTTCTGGGTTCTTTGTTCTGTTTCGTTGATCCGTGTGTCTACCTCCCTGCTATACCACGTGGTCTTGATTATTGTCGCTGTATAGTAAGTCTTGAAATTGGATGGATTTTCTCCCACTTTATTTTTGTGTCACAAAATGTACCTTTGCCTTTCCATATAAATTTTAGAATTAGCATGACTAAGTCTACAGCAAACCTTGGTGGGATACTGGTAGAAATTGTATCAAACTTGTAGGTCAGTTTGGGGTGAATAGACATCTTTGCTATGTTGAGTCTTTCAATCCATGGGTGTGATATGTGTCTTTATTTATTTATATCTTCTATGATTTCTTTTATCAACATTTTCATTTTCATCATATAGATCCTGTATAATTTTTTAAGTTTATACCTATGTATTTCATTTTCTTTGGAGTAATTGTAAATTTTGTTGTTTTTAATATTGGTTTCTACATGTTTAGTGTTAGTGTATAAGAATATGGTTGATTTTGTGCATTGGCTTTGTGTCTTTGCTGAGTTCACTTTTTATTTTTCTGAGCTTTTTGCTATATTCCTTGGGATTTTTCTACATACACAATGATGTCATCTGCAAATACATACAGTTTAATTTTTTCTTTTCAATCTGTATGCTTTTTATTTCTTTTCTCTGAATTATTGCACTGGCCAAAACATTTAATATTATGTTGAATAAGTATGGTGAGAACACACATCCTTGCCCTACTCCTAACTGTTGGGAGAAATTATGCAATATTTTGTCATTAGGGATGATATTGTAGGATTTTTGCAAATGCTCTTTGTCCAGTTAAGGAAGTTTCCCTTTATCCTTTGTTTTCTGAGAGTTTTCATCATAAAAAAGATTTATGATAGGTTTTCATGATAGATTTTGTCAAATTTCTTTGTGTGTCAATTAGTATGGTCACATGACTTTTCTTCTTTAGCCTACTGCTATGATGAATTGCACTTATTGATCTTTGAATGTTGACCCAACCTTGCATTCCTGGAATAAATGTCATTTGACCATTGTGTATAATTCTTTTTATATATTGCTGAATTGGATTTGTTGAATCTGTATTTTTCATGTACCTGTTTTTTGGTAATTTTTCAATTGGGCCTGGTTAAAAAATACTGGTTTAATAAGTGTGTAACTTATAGTCCCAATCTACCTTTTAAATTGAACAAGTTTATTTGTTAGCAAAAGGAGTTTTCTGATGGCCAAGTAGAAGACTATGCTAGCCCACACCTTAATTTTGTAACAATATCTCTCACTGCCATCAGGCACCAGACCTATCCCAGAAATTTACCAACTGCTGTCCCCTTGTGTCTAACAAATTCACAGAGCAGTCTACTGCCACTCCATTAGAGAGAATATTTTCCAGTCTGGGGTATTTAGACATGTTTTCATTATTGACTAGACTCATCATTCAGAGGTCATAGCAGAAAAAATGGATTATTGGGAAATTTTAAATTGAAGTTTTTTGATTTGGTTTTGTATACTACATTTTTATTAAGTAATTTATTTGCTTAAGAATTGTTGATTTATTGAATTTCAAGTAAAAAATTATATTGCTTTCTGTGAAGATTGCAAAGTTCGAATAGACATAGAACAATCATTCTTTATTATGTTATTCATTTAGTTATTCATACAATCAAAAACATACTTGAACACCTAGTAATACAGGAACTATAGTGGACAGCAAAAATAAACCAGGTCGTGATCTCCTGAAACTTCCATTGTAGGACAGTGTATGGTGGCATGTGTGGTAGTGGTGGGAGCTCATAGTACAGTAGTTATGATGTGGTATATATATGACTAATACAATACCAGGAAGAAGTTTATGCATAATCAGGGGTAGTGTCTAGTGACCTGGAAGTTCACCTGGAAGAGGATAACATTATGTTTACTTTGGAGCTCAGCTTCCTGAGGAAGATGTCTTTTGAGCTAACCTTGAAAGATGAGGAGCAGAGAGGGTGTTCGTAATGGGAGGACAGAGTGGGGCATTCCAGCCTGAAGGGCAACATGGCAGAAGGATGGAGAGTGTTTGGGAGGTGAAGAGATAGCACAATTAGAGAACTGAGAGTAGGAATGAGGATTATGACATAAGGTTAAGAATTTAGAACTTAACAAAAAATTGTTAAAAAGTTTACCATCCTTTAGATATTGGGAGCCACTGGGGAAATTTAAACAGGATAGAGACATGATCAGACCTGTTTGAGAAAGACCACTTCATTAGCAATGAGGAAGCTAGACTGGTGATGGAGCTGTGGAGACACAGTGAGGAAAGAAATTAGGAAGCTGCTACAGGGTCCTAGCAAGAGCTGATGAGGCCTGACCCAGGCTGTGCAGTGAGAACAGTAGAAAGAGAAAAGGCAAAGACGTTGGTAAGTGAAGACTCATTGTGATGTGTAGGTAATAGTATAAGGGAGTGAGATAGTGAGTGGAACTGAGGTGGATAGCTCCAAGGTTTCTGGCTTGAACAAATGGGTAATTAGTGAGAGCATTATCAGACTTTGCAAGTACCCAAAGAAAAATGTTTGGCAGAAAGTTAACGTGTTTGATTTTGAATATGCAAATTTGTGATCCCCAAAAAGGAAATATTCATATATAGACATACACACATAACAATTAATCAAAAAGAAAAATATTGGGCCAGCCCCATGGCATACTTGTTAAGCTGGGCGTGCTCTGCTTCAGTGGCCCAGGTTCGAGGGTTTGGATCCCAGGTGTGGACCTACACAACTTGTCAGCCATGCTGTGGCAGCAAATCACATACAAAAAAGAGGAAGATTGGCACAGATGTTAGCTCAGCATGAATCTTCCTCAGCCAAAAAAAAAAAAAAGAAGAAGAATATTGAACTGAATTAAGATTGTAAAGAAATGATAGATATGGTTTGGGAAATAATTGAAAATCTAGGGAGACATAGATCTCAAAGAACAAGGGCATGTAGTGAAATGAGGAATATATTTTTAGTGTTTCTTTCTAAATATATAGAAAGAACAAAACAGAACACTTCATCATTCTCCATCACGGGGTCTTTGCTTGATGTGAGTTGATGCCTGGGTTGAGAGAAGCTTTAGCTGGAAACTGATGACTTCTGTGTAACTAGTCAAGCAAGCTTGTTGAAGGTCTTTTGAGCACACCACCACAAAAATAAAACAAGCAAGGCAATAAATAAAAACACCAATAAATACAAATAAATAAGTGTACATTTTAAAAATCAACCATCCTAAAATGTCACATTCTATTTTGATCACGTGATTTCTTTTTAGAAAAACTATTCAAATAAAGCCACAAATTTGTAGGATTCTTGGTTTGCTTCCACTTCATCTTCTACTTTGACATTTTGATGTCTTCTTACATGAACTCCTTGTAACTAACAGGCCCCGGGTCCTAAAGCATACTTTCCCTTTTCTTGCTTGCTTTGGTGAGAATTCCCATGTGGATTCGGAAATGATCTTTCTTACTTTGCTTTCAAATTTCTACTTTTTAATGAAGGCCTAGATTAAAATCCTTTGGCACGTCCACGGATCCAAGTCTGAGATGTCTTCCTCTTTGGAATTCTGATTTTAATTCTATGACACGTCCATTTGTAGTCTCTTTGGATCTGCTGTGTTGTATACCTCTGAGCAGATGACATGCTCATGGAGGGCCTCACACAGTTCCTGGAAGCCACCACACCTGTGTCTCTAGTGGAAAAGTGCTTAATCAACATTTGCTCTTCATAATGATGATAATGATTGTGATGACCAGCCCTTCTCCTCATTATCATTTATTATTATGATTTTCTGGCTCCTCCAACCCCTAAAAGAGAATTTTCTTGGAGTTTGTGATAAGTGGTGTTTGTAGCATCATGGGTTCCAAATTTGGAGTAAGGGGATCACTCATGCCTTTCTTAAACACATAATACTCTTCCCTCTGTGCGGTTTAGAAGACCAGAAAGAGGAATTGGAATACTGCTTTACAATAATTTTCATCAGAGTAACATTTCACCAGAAAACAATAAACCAGAAAGTTGGCTGTGGACATTTCCAAGTCGATTAAGCTGGCCTATGGCAGGGGCGTGGTGCATACTGCTACTTGACAATTTCAGATAATTTAAAAAATGCAGACTGTGTGCCATCACCCTCTCACCTTTTTTTTGTTGTTTTTTTTTTGCTTTAACTTTCCTGAACTGATACATGTTATACTAGGATAATAAAGAATCCTGGAAGGCTGTGACCACGGTTCCTGAGGAATCTCTGGTGTCAGCCCCAGTTGGAAGTTGCCCAATTATATTGTGGAGTCTGGTTAATGGTCTGAACTAATCAAGAGAACTCAGAAGGTGGGCGCAGTTCATTAATCCGGTTGTACTCATTTCTTCATGCTCTGAGCCCTGGAGTGTTAGCTATTTTTGTGTATTCTTGAGTGAGCAAATGAAAAGAGATGAGAAGATGAGCTTCTATGAGCTTACAAGGGATTGATATACAAGGAGATGTTTTTGTGAGTGACAGTATGACAGGAACTTTTTCCTTTGTTAATGCAGGCCCTCTGAGAAGCAAATGCCAAGAGAGCATCTCATATGCAGGAGATTTCTATGGGAGTGTCAGTGAAGGAGAAAGAGGAAACAGCAGAGAGATGTGAGGAGAACTTCAGACAGTGATGCTGCTCTGGCATCTGTCAGAGGAGAGGGAGGAAGAAAAGTGGGTGGAAGAGCTTCAGATGCAGCACAGTTTAAGAAAGGCTCAACAGCCACTGGTGAGTCCCTGAGCAGAGGTCGAGCACTAGAGGGGAGGATGCCCGTGTTGGCAGAAATGTCCCCATCCCGGTGCCTTGGCATGCACCAGGCAGTGTCTGGGAGTAGCCCAGGGATAGATGACATTGACATGGTCACCATGGCAGATCTGAAGGTCAGCAGGAAGAGGTGGCCATCAACCATGCTCCTTACCACAGGCCATCTTGAAGGGGAACATCAATGGCCGGACAGTTCCTCCTTGCGCTGCACAGATCCACTTCTCATGCATGTCTGGGGAGCAGTTCTTATAGTTCTCATAAGCTGCTCTTCCTGAAGGGAAACTTAGAAGAGAGAGGTTCATGTGATGGACTGCTGCTAGTCTCAGGTTAGTACCTTGTGCTCGTCGCCCCATCCTCTGCTGTCCATTCTCGTTACCCTGCTCTGAGCTAGCACTTCTGCTGTCTTGGTGGCTGAACTCGTTTCCTATGGCTGCTAGGACAAAGCACTCCAAACTAGTGGCCTAAAACAACAAAAAGTCCCTCCAGTTGTGGAGGCCAAAAATCTCAAATCAAGACATCAGCAGGCTGTGCTCCTCTGAAGCCCTGAGGCATGATCCTTCCCTGCCTCTTCCAGCTTCTGGACTCCTGGATGTTCCTTGGCTTTTGGCAGCATCACCGTCATCTCTGCTGTCTCTATTTTCACATGTGTCTGTGTCTCCTCTCCTCCTCTTATAAAGAAACCAATCATTATGACCTCAATAAAATAATCGGGGAAAAAAAAAGAAACTGATCATATTGGAATAAGGCCAACCCCAATTCAGTGTGACCTCACCTTAACTTGCTTACATCTGCAAAATCCCTATTTCCACTTAAGGTCACATCCCCAGGTACCAAGGGTAAGGACTTTAAAGTGTCTTTTTGGGGGGACACCATTCAACCCATAACAGTGGCCTACCTCGTGGGATGACTAACATCTTCATTCCTGATGGACTAGAGACTTTGGTAATCACACCATTCTCTGGCCAGAGTTGTTCACATGTCCCTTCACAGTTATAACTGGACAAGAGACAGCTGAGGGCATCTCCTGGTTCTGCATGTATTTTCCCCTGCCCTCACTGTAGAAAAGCAGGCCTACCTTCCCCTGTTGCTCAGGATCAATTCCCTCATAAAGATGGTGACCTCATTTCTTCCCTGCTGGTCCTTGGACATCAGGAGTCCATGTGTCCAGGTGGCAGCCACAGTTTATGGTTCAATGGAACCTTTCCTATGCCCCCTGAGAAAGCTGACTAGAACCTCCCACCCTGCTGATCTTGGAGTTGCAAGGATGAAAATAGCAACTCTTCCAGTGGGTCATGGGGAGTGATATTAAATGGGTCCATGCCTGCTTTTGCCCTTGGTTCCCCAACCCACATCTTCTTCCTATTGGAGATACACCACCATGTAGAGGGCCTCAAGTAGTGCACATCTTGCATCCTGCTTTGGCACCTCATCCTTGTAGAGAATGGCCTCCAGGCTAGCTCTACCATTGTGCCTTCAGTCAGCTGTTCCACCACTCCAGGAGGCTGGCTCCCTCTGGACCATGTGGTATATAATATAGACAATGGATTCCATGGTCACGGGCCCACTCCCACACATCCTTAGGTGTGAAGTGGGTCATCTGGTCAAGAGTATTGATGGATATTGGTGCTGGCTGAGACTCTGTGGATACAAAAGGCAAACTCGTGCCCTAATAAGCTCGTGCAGCTCACTCCTGCCCACTTGTCCTGCTTGAGTTGTTCCCAGATGTATCATTTCAAGACTAGTTTTGCTGTTATCAACTTAGCAGACAGGACAAGTGGTGGGGGCAACTCAGGTGGGACCTGAGCACCTGCAGCTTTGCAGGGAGAGGCTTCTGCAGTGTCTTCCTACATGGGAGCATGTTAGCTCTTCCAAGAGAGGGAGCACAAACACTGCAAGCTCTGAGATTTTGGGGGTTCAGCAGAGCAAAATGCTCAGGGCCATCCACCCAGATGTCTCCATCCCATGTTTTGGGATCCTGTAGGTTTTCCCAACTGGGACATCTACTCAGCATATCAGACCTGACTTAGGTGAATATTTAAACATCTCTCCAACTCCAGCTAGCAAGTCCTGAGTCTGCTTCTCAGCTGTGTCTTCTGTTCTACTTCAGAGCCTCTTAGTAAGCTCCCAAAGAAGCCTGCTGCCTCTTAGCCTTTAATTGTGGTTAACTTCCTTCATTTTTTCATTATCCATCTCTAGGGCATCATTGCAACTTAATAAGAACCAACCAGCATCATGTCCTTAGAAGTACTTTTCCCTTCCTATTCTTCAAGTGCCTAAATGGTCACACTATCAAGGACTTTCCCCCACTCCAAGATGTTTCCTCAGGTCCCCATCAGTGAAATACTCAGCAGTTGGGCTGCCACCTTGTACCAGGCATTATGCATGCCCCACCTTCCATTCAGGATGGGGTCTTCCTTGTCAGGCATTATGTGACCCAGGCCCCAAACCTCTACTTACCATCTGTTTTGTCAGATCACTTCTGGTACCACCTGGTATCAGTTCAGGTCCTTCAAGAAGCAAATTTCAAAACAGAAGTAGACGTGCATAGTAGTCGTCCAGGGCTACTCAACATAGTACCACAGACTAGATGGCTTCAACAACAGGAATTCATCATCTCACAGTTCTGGAGGCTAGAAGTCCAAAATCAAGGTATCAGCAGGGTTGCTTCCTTCTAAGGATCGGGCCTTTATCTTTGGCTTCTAGACAGCCACCTTTTCCGTGTGTCTCTTCATGTAGTCTTCCCTCTGTGTGTATCTGTCTCCAAATTTCCCATTTTTCTAAGGACACCAGTCATATCAGATTAAGGCCCACCCTAATGACTCATTTTAACATGATTACCACTGTAAAGACCCTATCTCCAAATAAGGCTGCATTTTGAGGTACCGGGGGTTAGAACTTCAATATATCAATTGGGGGCCACAATTTGTCCCATAAAAACATGCAAGAAGTTATTGGGGGCAATGCCTGTGAAGAGTAAGAATAGCCAGGCTAGGGGGTACCTTCAGGCTGTGGGGAAGTTCTTGAAACTTCAAGGAAACAGGAGGAGGAGGACTGGATGGGAAGAGCTTCAGATTGCCAGGCAGTTCGGAGGAAATCTCGGCCACGTCATGAGGCAGGGTCCCTGCGCAGAGGTCATCCCCTGTTGTTAGCAGACACCACAGAATAATCTATTCCTTCTTGAGGGCTCTATCTTCCTTGACTAGAGTTTCAGTCAAGGAAGTTTTAAGGATCCTGGGTCCAGTAGATTTGTGCTTTCCACACACGGAGAACATAGTGCTTGTACCATAGCTGATTAAATATTTGAGAAGTAGGTAGAAGAGAGAATTAGAAGGTGGTGACCAAGGACCCAGGAATTGGATATAGGCTGACTACAGATCAGGTGGCAGATGCAAACGAGAAGGAGCCCTGGTGACAGAGGAAAGAGGGCAAATCGATGTCTGCATGACAAAATGGCCCGACACGCTGGTTTTCATGGGAGCAGTTGTTTGGATTTTCTGGAAGCTGCTTTTATCAGGTTGTTTAATATTGGCTTTTTGATACAGTGGATATAAAGCATATCAGATTTATTTATTTGTCATTTATTTATTTCCTTTCAGGAGGTCAAGATAACTGTATTCTCCAGGAAAAGAAAGAAGAGTAATGAAAACTTCTTTCTATTCACCATCAATTTTTTTGAGTTGATTTGGCATAGCTGACGCCTTAGCGTTTATGATTGCATTCCTTCAACGATAGGGAACTCCAGAACTTTGGGCATCTTCGAAACGTGTCAACTTGTTTTCCGCTGCCTCTCCACCCAGGTCACAAGTCCTTGGAGACTTTCCCTCCCTTTTTGTCTTTCTTTTCGAGAAGGCTATGCAAAGTTTGGAAAGCTTCCTCTAAACTTTGCAATTGGGTACATTTTCAAAAGCAAGACCTTACTTCTTGTGAGAACTGTTATTCTTCCTCTCCTGTCCTCCACCAGAAGCACAGACCGTTTTTTGCAGTTTTCAGCATGAAGGATGACAGATTTGTTTCTCGAGGCCCCTCGTTCGTTCCCGCCGGTCTCGCCAGGTTTCTTCCCTATTCACGCTGTCCTTTCCCAACGACACCAACCGCAGAGTGGGGCCAAACTGGCTTCGTTCCTCCTTTCATTCTTGCCCTCCCTTTCAAGTGATTTCTACTTTTTATGCAAAAACTAAAGTGTAGAAGGCCCAGTGTTGCCATGGTAGTCATGTTGCTGTGGGCATTTAGTGGATTTGAGTTTTAAATTTTGAAAAAAATAAAGGCCTCAAAGAAGCAGGAGGGAGACTCTGAGAGAGAGAAAGAGGAGAAAAATAAAAGAGGGCATTGGCCTAAGAAGGGGAGAGAGCAGGGAAAAGCAGGGCAGAACCTTGAAAATACATTCGAGGTGACATCATTGCCTTTCCCACAGAGGCCATTGACTTGGGAGGCACAGCATCCATTCACTATCCTAAAGCTGGCTCTCCAGGGCTGGGGGAGCCACCTCTCTTCCTGAATGCCTTTTTTGTTGGAAAACAGTGGACTGTTTCTGAAGGCCTGCATAAATGACTGAGTAATTCACTGCAGTTGCCAGGAAGTCTGAGCCACTTGTGAGCTAACAATAGTGAACTTTATCTCCCGCCCCATGCTGGAAGCTCCAGCTGTAGGTCCGAATTCTAATAAGGGCTTTGCTCATGCCTCTGAGGTTATGGTAATATTTTATCCATCTTTTTTCATTAAGACACAGTCATTGCTACTATTGAGAGCTGGAGGCAAGTCCTGAGGAGTGAGGTGGGTTGGGGGGCGGGGGTGGTTGGGGTGTGTGAGGGGAAGAGGATGAATAAAAAACTAAGAGGAAGGAAGAAAGAAAATAGCTTCTCTATTAGTTTGACTGATTTGCTATTTAATATGACACTCTAAATTGACTTAGAGGAGAGAAGAGAAAAATTTCATTCTGACCTATAAATCCCTGAGCCAGGAAGATTACTTTAGGGAATTTTCCATGTTTCAAATTCTGCTTCTCTTGTCTTCTTTTTAGCAGAACCGTCAGCAACTGAGGCTGGTGATGTACTCAGAATTAGCGTGAGGCTGTTAGGTTTCTCTCCACTCCCATATTTGTAGGCAAGTGCCTATGTTTATGTTTTTGCAATTTCATATCCGGGATATTTCAATACTTTCTTTAAAAAGTGATTCTCAGCTAAGTGAAAACCTGCAGTAATTGTTAACTCCCTGACTCGTGGGTTCTGAGAACACAATCCCAAAAGTGCCAGCAAAGGGGGGTCAAGGCCATTCACCTGCTGGGACACCCTAGAAGGTTGATTTATAGCAACTGGTTACAGTGATAACATATTTTAAAAGAATTACTAAGTGCCACATGCTTCCATGTTTATTGCCTTGTAAAATTTCATAACTATCCTAAGAGATAAGTAGTATTATCTCATTCTGAATACACATTAACTAACGGTTACTAATGCACCACTACCTTTGTAGCAGGCCTGCATTTCTCCCTTTACTAAAGTCAATATTCAGGTTTCTCATGATCGTGGCTTCTTGTCTGGAGGAGCGGTCCCTCCCTCCACCACCATGGCCAACATCATCCATTAACGAAAGTATCCAGAAGAAGACAAACAAAAAAGTACACCTCACATTTGAAATCCTTCCCATAACACGAATAGGAATAGAAAACGTGGATTTCATTCATATGAAATTTTTGTAATAGAAAGTGTGAATCTACACATATAAGCAGATGAAAATTCTCTGAAAAAAATCAACCGTGAAGCAGAAGACCGTTGTAACATAATAATTGAAATTGAACGAAATAACTCAAACAAGCATTTGAAGATACATAGAAAACACCTTAGATCAACAACTTAAAAATTAAAAATAGAAGCCAGGAACACAACAAAAAAGACTGAAACAAGAGTTAATGGAAGTCAGGAAAGAAATAGAAGAAAATGACATAATCATATAAGAAATGAAGGCTAAATTATAGGGTGCTCAAAGTCAAGTAGATTCAACTAAGAAATTAATAAAAGTCAATAAAGAAAACATTAAGGGAGACAACCAAGAGAATAAAATTAAGATACAGAAGGAAATAAAAAGAGAGAAAGAGAAAATGGTTGAAAAGCTACACAGAGAAAGAAGGTGCAAGCATGTGTGATGTTCAGTTTAATTTTCAACTTGAGCTAGCTATAGTGCCAAGTTACTTAATCAAACACTCATCCAGGGGTTGCTGTGAAGGTATTTTGTGGATGTGGTTAACATCCACAGTCAATTAACTTTAAGTGAAGGAGATTATTCTGGATAATGTGGGTGGCCCCATCTGATCAGTTGAAGGCCGTTAGAGCAAAAACTGAGGTTTACTGGAAAAGAAGAAATTCTGCCTCAGGATTGCAGCATCAACTTCTGTCCAAGTTTCTACCCTGTTGGTCTGTCCTACACATTTTACACTTGCCAGGCCCACAATTGTATGAGCCAATTCCTTACAATAGATCTATATATAAATAACCTATTGATTTCATTTCTCTGGAGAGGTGTATTTATATATGTATGTGGCAGAAGTTGATGCTGCCAATTTTACCAAAGTTGACCCTAGTATATATAGAAAGCTTTAACAGTCAATTTCCATGGAATAAATAGAAAAAAATGTATTAGATACTACTACTCAAAAAAGCACCAAGCCAAATAGTTTCAGAGGGGAGTACTACCGAACCTTTAGAGAACAAGTTGTCTCAGTGCTACATAAATTGTTTCAGAACACAGAAAATGAAAGAGAGTGTGCAAATTCTTTTTGTGAAGGATGGATAAAGTTGATAGCTAAACTTAAGAAAGACAGCACAACAAAGGTAATTAGAGACCAACATCACTTATTAATACTGATGCAAAAATAAAAACTAAAATGTTATTAAATAGCTTCTAACATCACATTAAGAAGACAGTTCATTATGGCCATGTGTGATTTTAATCCAGAATTTACGATGCTCAATATTAGGAAATCTTATTAAAATAATTCACCACATAATTAGACCTAAAGAGACAAATCTTATGACTACCTCCAGAGAGGCAGAAAATAGCCTTTGACAAAATTCAACTCCATTTAAAAAATATCTCTTGAAGAAATAAGAATCCTTAATGTGATAAAAAACAATATATATATATATATATATATATATATATATATATATATACACACACACACACACTCCATCCTAATCTAGAATCTTTCTTAATTAGAAAACACTAGAGCTGTTCCTGTTAAATTTGGGAACAAGGCAAGAATTCCATTATTTTCACTACTATTTAACCTTGTTCTGGAAGTTTTGGCCAATGTATTTAGACTAGAAAAAGACAACTGAAAGCAAAAGAATTGAAAAATAAATAAATAAATCTCTTTGCAGGTGACATGATAGTATACCTGGAAAATCCAAGAGAATTAACAAAATTAACTTAATCAAAAATTAATCAATGAGGATATAAAATTAACATGCAAAAATAAATAACCTTTATGTATGTGGATAATAACCAGCTAAAAGATATAATAAATGAGAAAATTCCAATTACAATAATAATAAGAAATATATGAGTCAACTTTAAAAGAATTGCTTAAAACTCATATAAAAAAAACCTGTGAAATATTCCAGAAGATCCTTTAGAAGATAGAGATGTTTCAGTGTGATCAACACAACAATTTACTCTATAACCTAACTATATGTTAGGAATCTAGTATAATATAAAGGTGATCTCTCAAATCACTGGAGGCACAAATGGACTTTTTAATAAACGACATTGGAATTACTGGATAGTCATTGTGTAAAACATAAATTTAGATCCATTCTCCACATAAGTAAACAAAAATAAACTCCAAATGAATTAGAGATCTAAATGTGAAATGAAATTATGTGAGCTCTAAAAAATAATGGTGAATTTTTCTATAGTTTGATGTGAGAAAAGGTTTCTAACAACAATTCAAAATCTGGATGCAATAAATGAAAAGATTGATGTTGCCTACTTTAACCCTTCCCCCCCCAAAAAAAACATCTTTCCATGGCAGAAATCATCATATATAAGGTCAAAACACAAATGACAAATTGGGAAAAAGTACAGATGAAGAGCCATATATACCTAATATGCAAAGGAGAAATATGGGTAAAAGGACCAAAAATTTTATAGAAAAAATGGATAGAAGTCACTCCTCAATAGAAAATTGATAAAAGAGATATTAAAATGATATATTTATATGCACGATATGTTCAATTTCAGTCATAATAAATGTAAATTAAACCTACACAGAGATACCATTTCTCACTCATCTATTGGGACAAAATTTAAGAACTTGACAATTTACTTTGCTGGCAAGACTTACTGGAAACATGCCTTGCTGGTGGGAATTCCAATGGTAGAGCTCCCATGAAGTGGTGTTTGGCACTATCTAACACACCTGCACGTGCATTTCTTCCTCAAACCAGAAAGCCCACTTTGAGAAATCCACGCTGGAGACATGGTTCCAAGAAAAAACAAAGGATAAACTTTTCTGACATTACTTTTTTGTGTAGTCTTGAGATTTGAATACATCTTAATATTCTAAACATCAAAAGAAAACTGAAACAAGAATGGAAAGGAAACAGAACTGACAACAAGCTGAAACAAATTAATGCAACTGTATTTACAATGAATAACAAAACCACATTGAGGAGGGAGCGGGGAGACAGTCAGGTAACTTATGAACACCACGTTGCTGTGCATCCTCAGTCTTGGGGCATGGGCGGGGTTGGGGGTTAACTGTCAATGAATCCTCAATTCTTTACTCCGTAGTTTGCTTTTTATTGCAGTATGGGCGAGTCAATTGTGAAACTATTTTAGATTTGTTATAGGATTGAGCAAATAAGTAAAGGGATCGATGCTGGAAACCAAGGTTCCTATTGTGAAGGAATGAAGATATATATGTATAATATCATTCATATATATATATAATATCATGTATATATAGTATATAGTGTATGTATATATAATTACATATTAGTTAATACATTATAATATTAGACATTAATATTAGAGTATTGTTGTATATGCTATGTGTGTATGTATTATATATTTTATTTTTTTATTTAAAAAAATTTTTTTTGGTCTTTGTGATTATAGCCATTCTGACTGGTGTAAGGTGATATCTCACTGTAATTTTTTTTTAATTGCAGTAACATTGGGTTATAACAATATATAGGTTTCAGATGTACATCATGATATATTTGAAATTCTGAGTAGATTACATCATGTTCACCACCCAAAAAATAATTATAGTCCATCCCCTCACATGTGAGTCTAATCACTCCTTTTGCCCTCCCCTCCTTCCCCTATGGTAACCACCAATCCAATCTCCATTGCTGTGTGTTTGTTTGTTGTTGTTTTTCTCTTCTACTTATGAGTGAGATCATATGGCATTTGACTTTCACCCTCTGACTTATTTCACTCAACATAATACCCTCAAGGACCATCCATGTTGTCACAAATGACTGGATTTCATCATTTCTTATGGCTGAGTAGTATTCCATTGTGTATATATACCACATCTTCTTTATCCATTCGTCCCTTGATGGGCATCTAGGTTGCTTCCAAGTCTTGGCTATTGTGAACAATGCTGCAATGAACATAGGGGTGCATGTATCTTTATTTTATTATATAATATATAATGTATTATATATAATACCTATATACATATATGAATGAATTTGGAATCGATGGAGTGAATTGGGTTGGAATTTGGAAAATTGGTAAAACTCATAATTTCTAAAATAAGAATATGTAAATGCATGCACACGCATCATATATGGTTTACGTACATGTGTGCGCATATTGTGTGTGTAGTGTGTGTGTGTTTATATATTCCCCCCCAGCTCCGTCCACTGAAAGAATGTAGAAGCATAGACACCCTAGAAGCAATGAGCAGACTTGGAATGCAGATCTTGGTTTCTGGTTCCATTCTCCTTTGAAACAAGGCTCCTCAGAGAAATGGCTGATTCCAATGCTAAGTCAAGAACGGTACAAGATGAGCCTGGAATACTTTGTTAATCGCAGAAAACAAAGATTCAAAATTGATGGCCAAGTTGTTAAGAGGACACAGAAACCAGTTTACAGGGGTTCTCGATAATCAGTCTGCACAATTTGAGCACCAAAATAATTAAGGAGGGTATGGAATTATAAACACTGGAAAAAATAGGAATCCGTGAGACTAGGTTGATAATAAATAGGTAAGCAAATGATCCCACAGAATTTTTCTAGAGCTTCCAGAAGATGAAGACAAGAGAGCTTATGGATGGAGTTCTTTGGTGTCTTGCTGCTACAGGGGCAGAGTCATATACCTGCCTTTTCCATTCTTTAAGGGTACATCTGCTTGGATTTCCTTGTTTAGAAAACAGTAGTTTAAAAATACCTGAGACTTTCAAGTGAGTACAAACCCCCAAAGTGTGTATGAGACATTTCCATTTACATATTGGTTTTGCTTATCACATCTTCTTGATCTTCCCAACAGCTGTAAGATGGAGATTTTTATCATCATATTTCAGATGTGGGAATGGAAGATTGGAGAGGCAAGGCCACTAGTCACTGAATACGTAGCGAGCCGGAGACTCCAAAGTCTATGAGAGAAGATGAAATATTAATAACAGAATGTATTAATTTTATACATTATGGTACAACTTTATCAAGGACTCGTGATCCCTCTTCACATATCTCTTAAGATTTATGGATGGAAACACTAAGTTTTGAAGTTGGTCTCTCCTCCAGATTCGCATTTGGCAAACATGTAAAGTGAAGTGAAGCAACTTCTTGTCTGTCTGTGCAAGTCCCCACCACACTGCTGCCCCAGGGGACCCTGACGTCAGGGAAAGAAAATAATAGCAGAGTTTGAGTGCATTCCTCTGTGTGTGTGTGTATGTGTGTAAATGTGTAATACCTACAAAAGCATAGTGTTTGGGGATGAGCTTTGACAGCTCTTTTTCCGTTTTGGCACTCCTGCCTGGATGCTGGCCTTCTTGCGCTGTGTGATGGTCTTGCTACCAGAGGAATCCAGCAGAATTATGAATTCACTCAGAGGTGAAAATGTGCTGAAACTACTGTTAAGTTTATTGCCCGGGAGCGGAACAGCTCTGCCATCCTCTCTACCTGCTGCATTAAGAAGGACACTGATCCCATAACTTTTACTGATCCTGATTCACTTTTGAATTGAAAGTCTTGGTTGGTTGATATATTTTTAGGATCTTGGAATTCTGGAGGTGAAATTTCTCATCCTCTATTTTCTAAAATATTGGAACAGATTATCTGTTCCTGAAAACTTGATATAAACCCAGGTTTCATGTCTCCACGTACCTGGAATGCCACTGGAGTGTAATGAAAAGGTGATGGAGTGTCTCTTTTCAGGATCGCTTGTCATCCTGAAGAGTTGAGAGGTTCAAAGCAAGACAAAGACCTTCTTTACTCCTAGTGCAGGACACAGCTCTGCATAGCAGGAAAATGGTAGATTAACATAGCTGTGCTTTGAGAGAAGTCCTTTCAGGATAACTGTGAATTAATCAAGAAGTGTCTTCTTTAATGGTTAAATCAACTTCAGGAATCCACATAATTGAGGAAAGATTAGCACGGTAGTTCTCCACACTCCCTATAGAATTTGAGAGAAGACTGTCCCTGTTTAAAACTAAAGGTGTGTTCAACTTTGACATCCCTTCAGGATGAAAAGAATTAACTGACTCATTTCCCTCTTGTGAAAATAGAAAGACAGTGAATAATGGCCAAACTAGGGGAATCTTTATTTTTCTCTCCATCAACTACCTTGTAATGCCTGCTTTATATTACCATATGTTGGACCTTTAACCAGTGAGTATGTGAAAATGGCACATGAGTGTTCATGACGTGTGGTCAAGAACACAGAGACAGGGTGGGCTTATGTGCCAGCCAAAGCACTATCAGATCCAAGGTCAAATCTCTACTCTATCTTTATTAACTTTTTCTTCAGAATTTCTGTTTCTAAATTGGACATTTATATAACAGAGATCTAAATGATTTTAATTTTGAAACCCCAGCCACACATATAGACTAACATATATGAAGTTTCGCACATTTCCTGTCACCTGATCACAGCAGTACAAATCTCTTAATTCTTGAGAATATGCTGACATTTCTTTATTGTTAACTTTTGCTCTAGGACTAGTAAAGGTTGTGTGTATCCTCTTTGTCTTGGAGAGTGCTTTCACCAATATGAACATATTTGTGTTCATTAACTTTACAAGCAAGGGGAAAAGTCTTCACAATAGAATGGAAAAAATTTTAAAGTTTACTAACTCTGCCAAGAAACATATCTTGTTTTGTGTTTCTTGTGGAAAGACTTATTAAGGAAAAAAGAATCTAAAATTCACTTGTTTGTGCCCAAAAGGGAATATTATACTAGCTCTTGTTGGCTAGCTACTTTGTCCATTTTTTTTTCCTGGATATCCTAGAGCTTTGCCTCCTGTTATCAATGTTCTTTTTTACTTCCTTTCTCCATCTGTTTTCAAGATTTCATATCTTTCTACTTTTCTTTATTTTTTGAAGTAGCTTGGATGATTTTCCTCTTTGTTGTTTATCTTTCAGCCTTTGAATCTAGTCATAGACACTGAGTTCTTTATAATACCCATGTTATTCATAAGCAAGTTTAGCATATTCAATTCTGTCTTCTTCCTGAGAAAATGTTTTTCTATCTATCTATCTGTCTATCACCTATCATCTTTCTATCTATCAAACGTATGTTCATTTTCTTGGCTTATTTCAGAGGATAATGGGCATTCATAGTAAAACAGCCAACACATTGTCCTTGAAGAAGGAGAAATTTGAGGTATCATAAAATGGAAATTTGGTCTTCAAAAGTTGATGGAGAAAGGCTCTGTGAAATAGGGTCACAGAATAGAGAATGTATGAAATACAAAAATAGAGGAAAACCACACATTGTTCTGATTGATATAAATTTATATGAATGTAGATCCCAAATATTTGCTATTTTATGATTTTCCAGTAGTTAGAATAAGTTCAGAGCCTCAGTGGAGTTTTAGCACATTAGGAAATAGATTCTTGTCTGTTCTGAAAGTGGCATTGTCAGGGCACAAGTCCATGGGGACCGGAACTGAATCACTTGGCCATGGCCTCAGGGAGCCCAGGACAGTGTGATTCCATTGTGCATTGAGATAGAGTTCATGGCATGTCGTGATCTGATCTTAGTCACATGTCCATACATTCACGAAATAAGATTACTCAACAGTGCTTCCTGACAGAAGGCTTGGAAAAGGTGACAGATTTCAAAGATATTTAAAAAGAAGAAAAGACAATGCTTCATAATGTATTGGAGGTAGAAATGAGGGAAGAGGAGCGTTTGAAGATGGCGCTCTGGATCACCACTTAGAGAAATGGGTGGATGATGATGCCACACATTGAGACGGACAATGGCAGAGCAGAGGAGACAAAGTTTCATTTTGAGCTTGCCGAGTGTGAGATGCTGGTGAGATTTCTAGGCGGAGAATTCTAGAAGGCATTTAAATATACAGAGCTGAAACTCTACACAGAAAAATAGCAGTCGTGAGCAAATAAATTAAAGCCAAAACAGTACATGTATCTCCAAAAATGAAAAAAGAAAAGGCTCAGATGCAATGGTGACTTTCTCTTCCCAAAACAATGCAATTAATGGATGGTGAAAGACAAGCCCACAGATGAAGGTGTGGCCAGAAAAGCAGAGGGAAACCAGGATGTTCAAGAAGACCAGGGATGAAAGCATTCTAAGAATACGAGAATGCCCAACAGTGAAAACGCTTCCAAGGGGCCAATGTGTCAAGGCTTGGAAAGGATCTCTTTAAGAACTCGACTGTCTTTGGTGATCTTGTTGTGGGCCCCTTCAGTGGGGGTGGAAGCCCGAGGGTTGGAGTTCAAGGGTCTGGAAGTTGATACACAGTAATAACTCTGAATTGGCCCACAATGGTCAATATTGCAACACCCAGGCCTGTTCTGGACAAGGGAGCCCTGAGAGGGTGCTCTCTAATCTGGTATTTCTTAGCCAGAAATTCACCAGGCTACTCTGAAGCTCCTTGTTGACTGACTAAAACAATTTCCTACAGGTTGGATTTTAACTCCTTTTGTATTATCTTTCCCTCTTCCATATCATTTATAAACCTTGCTTTTCCATTTTATTTGCATATTGTTCTACAGCTTTTTGCTCCACATCACTTTCTTTTTCTGACCAGACTTACTTTACTAACCCAAACTGACATCTGGTTCCTTACTCTCAATGACTTCCCTAAAAATGAAAGAAACCCCTCAATGAACGCCAGTCTGGAAGTCCAAGACCAGTGGTGAGTACTTCTAACTCATTCTTGATCCCTTCTCCACACTCTTTGGATCTGCTGTGAGCTGCCATTTTGCTCTGGGATGGAATGGCTCTGCGGCATTTACAGGCATGGGTTTCTCTAAAATTCAGCCATTCACGTATTTGCCAAGAGTCTCTGTTGATATTCAGAAGTTCAGTCATCCTTTTCCTATCGACATCTAAGCTCCAAGCTCTGGGATCCATGCTGGGCCCCATGGTTCTACTCTTTCAACTCTAGAAATCTCTTGCTGGCAGGCTTCCTCATGACACTCCAGCACTTCCTGTTTCCCTCAACAGGAAACACTGCAAAGGGGCTGTCCTCTGCTTCTCGCAGAGCCTTCACTTCCCTCTGGAATGAGGAAATGCTATTATGCATATCAGTTGGAAATGGAACAAAAGAAAATGAGCCCAACCAGACAATAATTACCCGACACACACCCACCCACCCACACACACACACAGGGGACTGTGGACTTTCAAACAGACACAGGTTTAGTGACAAAAACATAAAACCAGGGCTACTTGGGCTGAAGTGGGTCTTGTTTTCCAGAAGATGGTATGATGTAAAAATACAGGCTGTGTCAGTCACGCTTCTGTACTCGGCTGAGTGACTTGGGCAAGTCATTTAAGTTTTCTGAATTGCAGATACCGCCTACATTCAGTGAGGATAATAAGTTACTAGTTATTCAAAGAATTAAGTGAGATAAATCATATTAAAATTTAGCACAGTGCCAGGCACACCGCAAAATGCTCATTGTTCAAAATAGTAATTATTAATTATCCTACTTTTCCTGTAGGATAGAATGATGCTTTAAGAGTATGAAAGATTCATCCTGAGTAGATAAAGGGTCATGTTATCTGAGGCAACACTATAGAGAAAACCACAGGGAAGAGAGTCCTTGTTGAACTATTGATCTACATGGTACCCAGTACACTGGAGAGTGCAATGGATCGTATCAGTAACAGTTTGATTCAACTCAGTGTATTTTTAGCACCTTCCATGTAGAACAAGATGCCACTCTGATTGAATCGGGGTAAAGGTTTTTCCCTCTCTTCACTTATCCTAATATAGGAAACATAGACTGTTTCTTTACAACACAAACATTGGGACTTTAAGTGGCATTTTTCAACTTTCATTTAGATGTTTGATATTATATAGATGGAAGCTTGAAGCTCCTCAAATGAGTGAGAAACCAAGCAGACAGCTTAGAACAGGAGCAATGTGTGCTCATCTAGCATCTGTGATCACAAGACTAATCCTAGGTCCAAACCCAAGGGGACTTCAGAGATGCACCTGCAAGTGCCTCATCCTGTGCAAAGCCACCGCAGCCAGGGGACATTCCCTGAGTGAGCTCAGCATGACAGGAATGGCAGTCACACACTGTCATCTCCAGCCGCATTCACATCCTCGAAAACACCAGCAGCAAGGACAGCTGAAACAAGAACTCTGATGTCACTGTTGAGGGTGAAGGACAATATGTACATATAGGATAAAAATAACCAAGTGCTGGCCCGGTTATTCTTGCACCCAAAATTCCTTCAGACTTGGTTGACATTTAATGCTAAATATCGATAATAACAAATGAAAGCTGTGACCTTTCCCTATCATTTTCATTTTGCTCTCTTTATCTTTTCCCCTCCCCAACTTGTAAAGCTCTAAACGGCACTCAGACATAAAATGCAGACTTGGGGTTCCCCGGGGTGATCTGCTTGAGCCATAACCCAAGGGACTTTATAAGTGAAGCGCCCAGATGCTGCAAAACGCTCCATTCAAATGGACTCCCGATCTGAAAAGAAAGCAACCCATGAGTAAAAGAAACACAAAACAGAATAGGAGAGTAATGTTTCTCAGCATCCCACTGAGAACTCTACAGGAAGGCTAGGAAACACAGTGTAGATGAAAGGAAAACAGGAAACAGATTTTGGCCGGAGCAGGTGCAAAACAGTTAAGAGTGAAAGATGGAGAAGGGCCGGTCTTGGAGGGTTGGAGCAGACATGGCTGTAGGCATCAGGCAATGCTTGTCTGGAAGCGCTGGCCGTCAGCACTGTATGGGCAGAGCCCTTGCAGCCAGCGGTGGAAACACTGTTCCGAATCTGCATTTTGGGTGTTTCATTTATTCCCAGAGAATCGCTCAGGCCTTCTTCAGCTGCAGAACTCGATTTTAAACCCATGTGCTTTATTGTCTCTCTGGGAAGAATAATTAATTTCTACTAGGTTTCGCTATTACTTCAAACTAATTTGTGAGAATGTGAGGTGAATTTAAGAATGAGAATGAGAGAAAATCAAAATGGGACAATTTGGTTAACCTTATTTTAAGGAGGGTGGGGGTAATATGAACAAAGGCATTGTTTTCTGTGAATTTGACACTCCCTTTGGTTATACGCTTGTATTGGCTGTCCAGGCATGCTGCATACATACTAAATTTCTAATATACGTATGTTTCCACGTGTGCATTAATTTTATAGATTTGATTCACACATATCTGTGTACCACTCTTACGTGCATACACTCATAGTCTGCAATTCAGTTGGCTATATCTACAATATAAATCCAGTAAGGTCTAACTAGAAAATGACATAGTGAATAAAAAAATCCTATATTTGTTCAGACTCTTTCCATCTCATTTGGTATCCCCATCCTCTCTCATTGAACCATTGCATGGGTTCCTAACTGTTCCCTCTTCTTCCATCTTGCCTTCCTGCTAGCTAGTCCTTACACAGAACTAGAGTATCTTTTAAAAAATGTCACAAAGCATGATATTCTCTTGCTTTAAACCATCCCATGAAAGGAAACCTATGAGTTAAAAGAGACAAGTGAAATAACAACCACTTGCATTATATGAACCTTATTTGGATCCACCTTCAAACAGATGAGAATAAAAATGATACACACATACAACTTTTAAACACAGACACAATATTTGATGATATCTATTTGCTGCTCTTAAGGAAAGTTCAATGTTCAAATATGATACATGTTGAATTACTTATGGGTCAAATTCAATGATATCTGGAGTTTGCCTTAAAGTCTGATTAGAATGGGGAGGCCTGGGTAGGGCTTGGATGAAACAGGGATGGCGTGAATTGTTCTTTGCTGAAGCTAGGTGGTGCCCATACAAGATTCATGATACTCTTCTGTACACATTTGGGTATGTTTAAAATCATCCATATTCTTAACACCGAAAATAAATCCATAAGTAGAGCTCTCCATGACTTACCACTGCACTTTGAATAAAACTTAAGGCCTGAAGTGCTTGACCTGAGCCTGCCAACTTCTCCATGGTCATCTCCAGGATCTCCCTGGGCCCCACGGCTGGCCATATTGGATTCTTTGGGTCCCTCCAACAAGTGTAGTTCTTTCTTGGCCCGGGGCTTTTGTACTTGCTCTTCCCTCCGCCTGGAACATGGGTTCCCCAGCTCTTCTCATGGCTGCATCCTTCACATCACTCCAGGCCCTAATCAAATGTCACTTTGATTTCCCAGGCTGGCCAATGGAATGTGCTCTTACAATTTGTCCTTCATCCCTGTTTCATCTCCTTCCTATGTGTTACTTTTACTTGTTTTCTTGTTCCTTACTGTCTTCCCTCACCAGACTATAGCTCCTTGAAAGCTGGGACCTTCTCTGACTTGTTTACTTCTCTACCCCAGGAGATTCGCTCTCCTACTCCAGGTCTAGAATAGAGCCCAGTGCATGGCAGACACTCAACAAATTTGTTGAAGGAATAAATAAATGCTATAATCCCCAATGACAAAGCAAAATCTATTCCTGTGTGTGGTAGACCTTTTTTTTTTCTGTCTTTCCAAACTTCGATTGATAGGGACAGAAAGAAATGTCAATTTTCTTATTTTTTCTCTCATTGAAAATTACAACAAGAGGAATAACAAGAGAAGACGAAATGTATACCATTTCCCCTTAGGACCGAGCCCTGTTAGTGGCAAGACTATTGAAAGGAGAGAAGTGGAAAATAATTCTTACCAAAAAGGGACAAAAAAAAAAAAGAAAAAGAAAAAGAGCCTGCACTTCTGTGGTTTCCATGAGTTCTGGTCAGACACTAAGAAGAAACTCTCATATCCTTCTATCTATGGTTTGTAACCTTTCCCTACACAACCTGCCTCAGCTTCCATGTCCACTTTTCTCCCTTCTTGAGTCTCTCTTCAAGGAGCTGGTACAGCCATGATTCAAAAACTCCAATCTACTTGCAGATAAACTGATAACTTGTTGGGGAATAGACCTTGAGTAATGAAAACTGACTTTTTCTTCCAAAGTCAAAAGCATTTCACTGTTTTTCTCTTGTTCTCCAGACTCCATAATCTAGTCACTGCCCCCTGTGTCTCCTCCCCAGATGCTCTCTTTTTACAAATACAGGGTTGTATCAAAGAAATTGTTTTGATGTTCTCCCAAACACCATTAAAAAAATAAAACATCTGTGTTACTACAATTTTACATCTTGTCGGTCCAAAGCATAGGGCACATTTTGCCTAAGGGGACAGGGTCATGGAAGCCAGGGGGTTAAACTCATTTTTAATTTGCGCACAGATGGATGCACCCAGTTTTTCCCTTATCTGAGAAGCGTACATCCATAGGACTGCAATAACAAATATTCAGAAAGCTGCATTCACTGTGAAATTTAACAAAGGGAATTAGCCACAGTGTGTGAACAGTAACTTTAAATAGCAGAAGCAACAAAGAGAACTGTGGCTGATAAAAGGAAACTAGTAATTATAATATTAGTACCCTTTCCACATTAAGTTTCTAAACCATATTAAAAAGTTGCTTACAATTCCATCCTTCCTTTCACCCATCATATAGAGCAAAATAAAATATAATAGAGACAAATTGCTTTTCTGGATCATTTTTACAAAATGGTGCAATTGGGGTAAAATATTCTCTCATGTAATACAAGTTCTAATTGTAAAAAAAAATTTTAAATATTTTTTTAAAAAATTCAAGGTATTTTTTAAAAGACTATTTTACCATGCCAGCCTCAAGGGAAGAAGAGTAACAAACCTCATTTTTCTGAGCCTCTATCCAGGAGGAATGGACTGTAGCTTTTCTCTTTAATATTTAATCTAAACTTTATTAATTTTTTTTTAAAACTAAAAGATTCTGTGTCTAATTTATGCTCACCTCTAGGATTGCGCTAAAGCATGGCTTATGTGATATAAGGCTCACATAAAAGGCTGTATTATCTTGAGCTTTCTTTATTATCATTTTAGTTCAGCCATATTTTTCTTTTTAAGCTTTAAAAAGCATTGATCTGAAACGAGCCCTCCCAGTGAAGCTGTCTCACAGAGTAAGAACACTGCAGAAGGGAAAGCTGAGAACCGGCAGGGCTTCTACTCTCCTGAGACTCATATGCAGGAGCCCAGAGCTGCCGTCATTCCACTGCAACCATCCAGCTGATGAGAAAGGAGGAAGGGTACCCCAAGAACATTTTTCCATAGTAACAGCCTTCAGAATAAGATGTACTGAGTCTTTCTCCTGTAGTCACATTATCCTCCCTTCTGCTCATCTGATGAACTATTTTCAATTCTGAGCTAAACATTTGGGAAAGCCGAGAAGAATCATGTGGATATGCCAAGAAGGGGGACCAATACAATAAGTGGAATGAAAATCAATAAGCTGAGGATGCTTAGAAAATTAATCACTTAAGGGAGACATGGTAGATCTTCAATCTTTTGATGGTCGTAGAAGTAGAACATGAAGTGGACTTATTCTGTGTAATTCTAGAAGTGTGGAACTAGGATCAACAGATGGGAATTGTATGATGAAACATCGTAACTCAATATAAGAACTTTCTTACAATTACGGTCGTGCATTGCTTAACAACGGGGCTATGTTCTAAGAAATGTGTCGCAAGGTGATTTGGTCAGGGTGCGAACATCATAGGGTGAACTTACACAAACCTAGATGGTACAGCCTACTACACACCTAGGCTCTATGGTCCTAATCTTATGGGACCACCATCTATATGCGGTCCGTGGTTGACTGAAACGTCACTATACGACCCATGCCTGTAGTTCTATCCAAACAATCAAATAGATTTCCTTGCAAAGTAGGGAACTCTTGGTCCCTGGCAAGGCTCCAAAGACATTGATTGATGGAAAGCTTGTCAGGTGTGGTACTGAAAGTGTCCCTTCATGGGGTCATTCCTAACGCTAGAGGGCTGTGTGGCAGAGCCTGCTACCCCTCCACAAAAATTCAGCCCCTCCTGTCCATGGTAAAGACCTGTCACTGAGAAATTCTGCCCAGCTGGGACTACATTTCTTAGCCTCCTTTGCCTATAGTTGGGGTCTTGTGAATGGTTCTGACCATTAGAATGTGAGCAGGACTGATGTTTGTCATTTCTAGGCCATAGTAGTTAGGATGTCCATAAATCTTCTTCGCTCTCTCTTCCTCAAGACTCTGAGGCCCTAGTAAAGGGCACAGTCACGGGGGAAGGAACCTGAGGACTTGAAAGCTGCCCAGAGACCAAAGACACAAGCACTGGACTGCTAGATGGGCCAGTATTCAGCCAGCATAATTTAGGGACTTATTTCTCACAGCAGCTGGCATGACCCTAGCTAATATAGCCACTAAGTTTTCTTCCACATGTAAAGAGTCTATTGATTCTAGATAAATATAGTTTATTTTTGGAATTTCTGGATTACATAGGCATTCTAGAAATTTCTTTTTCCAGACAGTGATTTCCCCTAGAACAAGTGTTTAGGGATCTATTTTGTTCCAACCCTAGTTAAGAGTCCCTGTCTTGGGCAATTTTTGCCAAACCTCAAACAGTTAAGTAGAAGATGTAACTCAGCGGAGAATAGTTCCTAACTTGACTTGCCTTCCTAGTCATTGTTCTTAGGGTAGCATACAATTCTTGGGAAGTGCAGGCGACACTCCATCCTAAATTATTTCTGCTGGTGAAAGATTGAGGCCACAAGCCACAAAAGTGACTCTAAATGGGATGAGGATGGTAATGGCACTATTGGATTGAAGGTAGGTACATTAACCAGAAGGCAGAAACTGATACTTTTCTTCATCGAGGACTCAGAATATTTGCCTTCTTAGACTTGCCAAGGCTGCCAAAGGCATGGTCTGGGGAACTGGATTTCTTCCCTGCACACATCCCACTTTTCCTTCCCCTTTATAGGGTGTTCAATTTCCATATAACTGTGAAGGCTAGAAGCATGCTTAGGACCAAAATAGCACAGATTGTGAAAGAGCCTGTAACCTTGGTTAAACATTCACATCATTATACTAAGCTCTGCGGCCATTAACAATTAATGTATTGAAGTTGTTTGGGTTGAGAATATGGGTCATCTTTTGCAGGGTAGGACCCTGAGGCAACAAGAGGTTAATTCTTTGTCAGTGGCCATGCCAATCTGCAGCAAAACCAGGTTCAGAAGCCGACGTGTTTATTTCCCTTTGCTGTACTCGGTTGGACACTGAGAATGTTATTACTAAAAGATCAAACCTTCATCTCAAGCCAAATTCCTACCGAGGGAGGGGAAGGGACGGACACCCAGCTTGTTTTTTCTGTTGTATGCTTGGTCCAATCTATACATACATGCAGAGCCCTATTTAGAAGCTGTCTGTTAGATTTTCGCATTCAGAGTGCATATACACTTATGTATCCTTATGAAAATAGTGAGAAGAGCAGAGATTTCTTTCTCCCAGGTATTATCAGGAGCACTGGTTCTCTTTGGTCTCCTAAGTCAGCTGGGGAAGAATCTGCCTGCTCCGGAAATTGTTGCTGTCTGTCAAGGACACAAAGAATTTGTGTCTTTCTCATGGGGGGCTTCTGCCATATTGGCAGGCAGAATTGTAACTCATTTGGGGCCATAATGGGTCAATACTGTCAATATGGTTTTGAGTTAACATTCAGCTTTTCTTTGACTAAAGAGCTGAGTATAATGTATATTTAAGGCTTAGGAAATGGTGTCAGCACTTTTCCCTTAGAGAAAGTGTGAGTGGCGGGGAGTAGCCAGAGGGGCTGAACCCTGTGACCTCTGAGGTCCTTTCTCGTGACAACATTCTGTGACCCTGTTCCTCCAAACTGGGCTTCTTCTGCTCTGACCAGAGGCACTGGTCATTTGGAATGAATGTAATTAAAACGCTCCCTGTTCTTGTGGCTGCCTGCCTCTTGAAGGAGCCCAGAGAATCTGTGTTCGTAGCCTTGAGTGACCCAGTTGTGACTAAATTATTGAGCCCAAAGGCACTCACTGCTCTGTGAGCAGAACTTTGTTCTGTCACCTAGAAACACACCTCCACCTTCTTTGAGAGCGGCCCTTACAGATCTGGCAGCCCATGTCTGCTCCCATGGTGCTTGGCCTCATGTGGTCCTGTGTTGGCTGCCCTGTGCTGAGGCTGTCAGTTCAAGAAGGAGCCCCAATCTTCCTCAGGTACCTGTCTCTCACCTCATGTAAAGATGACACAGAGTTGGCTTTGCTGTATGTGAATTTGTGAACACGTGACTGTAGCTGTGTAGCAGTTAACAATTTCTTCTCCTGGGTCTGGTGACCCGAAGAACATGTGGACACCCATAGCTCCAGCTCCCCCTAGTGGCCTGTGGGATTGCATCCAGAATTTCACTTTCTATCTCCACGAAGTGTGTGTGAAGAGATCCCTATTCAAACTGTTTACTCTGGAGTCTCTTCATATTCCAGGGGCCCGGGGGACACCCTAATATGCACTGGAGTCCTGTATCCTAACAGCACAGAGCACCACGGGGTTCCTGGGAGCCCCGGTGTTCTGGAGAAAATGCTTCTACTTTATTGTCTGTAAGTCAAAGTTCCTGCCAGAAAATTTACCGCGGTCTTTCGGTTTCCAGACTAAAGTTGGGGTTTCTTGGCTTGAAGGGATGTCTGGATGCAGAAGGTGAAGGAGCAGATGCCTCCTGCACAAGACGGAAATGAGCACCTACGCCCTCCCAGCTCTGGTCTTTGCCATCTTGGTTTGAAACTTCCATCTATGCCGTGGAAATTCTTTCAACACATTTTAACTGACATGGTTCTCAAACAACCATAAGAAACACCGCCACCAATGAAACAAACTGAACAAGGACTGTGGGGGCTCCTGAGCTAACTTACTTTTGCTGAAAATTAGGAATGACTCATTTTTACTTTTTCACCCGAATTCTATTTCTCTTGTTAAAGAAATAGGGATATGCTTTCACTTATAACACACGACTCATGGGACCTTCGCTAGGAGATAGGAAGGAGCATATTGCTGTGGATGAGGGTGAGCTCTCATGTGGTCTGTCTGGGCTCAACGTCTAGCTCTGCTCTTTACTGGCTGTGTGGTCTTTGCAAGTTCCTGGTCGACTGTTGCTCAGTGTCTTCACCTGCACAGTGTACCCACTTGAGAGCATCTATGAGGATTAATTGAGCCAACACGTGCAAACTGCTTAGAACAGTGTCTGTCACTCAATAAATATTAGTTATTATTGAATTAGGAGAGCACCAAAAGTGTAAATTGCTGTGAGCTTCTGTGTTGGCACGTTTACGCTTCAGGATTTTGCCAAAGTCCAACTAATGTAGTTTCAGAAATTTGGAAAAAGGCAGTGCTATTTTGCTGAAACTGTCGTCGCCAATCACCAGCTTGCGGTGTATGTTTACGGCTGATGCAACTGTTGGAAATAAGAGGCTTTACAGCATTGGATGCCTTCACAGTGGAGTCACGGGATGTACTTTATTTGTAGGCGGCTGGTTAAATTCTGACCTGAGTTATCTTGGGATGGCTTTTAAGCGGCCTGCGTGAGAGGTATTTCAGGCTCCGGCCCCGTTCCTAGAGGACAGGTGTCCACCCGAGAATGTTGGCACTGGTCTTGGAAACTTTTGTGGGGAGACCAGGCCTCAGATAAGTCTGAGGGCCCTAAAGATGTCCCAGCCCCGGGAAGGGCCACAGGGCAGTGGTCCCAGACATCAAAGCAAGGAAACCAGCTATGAGTTGATGGGTGAAAAAATACACATCGATGATGTCCCAAAGTTGCCAATCTCCAATGATTTGTAAGAACTAAATACATTCAGCATCGGAATTGATGCTTTCAGTAGAAACTGTGACACTGAATTCGGCGCCGGGATGACATATTCAGTATTCATCCGTCTGAAACAAGCCTCTTGACTCCTGCGCTCCCATGTGACAAGGTTGCAATGTTCCAGCAGGGGGCGCTCATCGGCGTCCCGGAGTCACAGCTCAGGGGTTCAGCTAGCTCCGCACATTTTCCCTTCTTCTGTCCTGACCTCCTCTTGTCCATTCCTTCCTGCTTTACGTCTGAATGCTGAGATTACATATTTTTCCCACGGCATAAATAAACCGACTTGTATTTTTCAAGGGGAATCATTGTAAAGAGAAGTCAGACTCGGAGGACGCTGTCACTAAATGCATCTGCAGGGGCAATGCATCTTGTCTATTTGATAGCAGGTGGGACGTTACTGTTTCCTAACATGATCCTCCTTATCATCCCTCACCTCTTTTAGAAGAAAGAAACTCACAAGGAGGAAGGAGAAATTTTCCAGGGACTTTTTACTTATCCCTACTCCCATCCCTGGTATTGAAAGGGGCTCAAATGTATTTAAAATAAAGTTGTTTGAGAGGAGGGCTGGTGAACTCCAGAGTTTAATGCACAATCTCCACCAACAAATGCCTGAGATTTGTGCTGTAATAAAAGAAGAGTCCAGTGAAGACTTCACAGTTGACCTCTCTCTGCTACACATAACCAGTCAAGATGAACTTGGCTGTTGCCTCCCTTGCCTCCTCTCCCCTCAGCCCTGCATCTCCTTCCAACCCAGTGTCTGCATGCAGGCTGCACCGAGGTGGCCTTTGGGACCCTTTCTCTTCTACTTCTCCCTTTGGGAGGCTGTTGTTCTTGTGGTTGACGCTGGGTTTGTATGTGGCCGGGGGTGGGGTGCCAGATAATTGTAGCACTTCTCAGGCACTTTCGTCACCCAAATATGGAATGGGTGGCAGCTGAAACACCTTATGAAAATAGTATTAAAATGTGTAATGTGCCATAAATAAACAGAAAGAGACAGCCAGGAAGCTGCGCTAATCACCGCTTTGATGTAGCGTGAATTACTGTATTTTAAGGGCCTCATGCTTCTGACTGCTTGTTTTGACTCAGCTGCCACTGCTCCCGTGAAGGGTTGGACCCAGCCTTCCACCTCTTCTCCCCTCCGTGGTGACAGCTGTTGTCCCTTGCCTCACAGGAAAACGATTTCTCCACCCTTCCCCACCTCCCAGCCCTTTCCTGGCAGCACTCTCTGTAAACCTCACCTCTCCTCCTCTTCCCGGGGGTGGCAGAGGGCAAGGACGGCCACCTGGCCCGTGTCCAGGCTCTGCCAAGGTTCCAGTGTCATCTGCCAGCCGATGCCAGTGCTCTGCAGCGACGTACTATTTTTAATCTTTTGTAACCTGGTGCTCTGAGTTGGCCATGTGGGGAAATGGAGTTTTGGCTTCACCGTGTGACAAGGACCTTGTGGGAGAATAAGCTTCTCCTGAGTGGAGCTCACAGCAGGAAAGCATCCTACCTTCCAATTTTGGGAGTCAAGCATTCCTGCTTTATCCACACACTGACAGTCCACTGAAAAAAACTCTGAATCCTGAATTTTTCTACACAGTCTAAGAATATTTAGGTTTGATAAGAGCTCAATCTTTGCTTGATCTTATGATCATATGGATGTCACAGGACACAGGTGAACTCCAGAGGCTATCTTCATGTTGTAACCGCCTACATAGCCCCTTACAGGCGTGACTTCTGGAAAGCCCTGGTGCTGGTTCCAGTGACCATCTGGGCGCAATCCCAGCTCTGCTCCTGGGTCCAGGAGCGCCCTCTTGTGGTTGGAAGAGCTCTGGACACACTTCTTTTCTTCTTAAGAACCACATTAGTTAAGCGTGTTCTCAATTTTTGCGTTGTCCTCTAATAACTAGAGTGAAAAATATTAGCTGCTAGTTTGAAGATGAGTAGGGGAGAGAGAGGGAAGTTGGAGTAGTTTTATCATCGTCACCATCATCCTTGCATTAAAGCCCTTCTTGGGCCACGCTCCTCCCCTCCAACCTGGACGTTGAAAGCGTCTAGTTAACAGTCTCTTCGCCTTTGGGATTCTATCCCCTCATCCTTATTGATTTCTCTGTTTCAAAATTCAACTACATTTTCTTAAAACTTTAGTTTGTTTGTTTTTGGTCCCTGCTTTGTTCAGAGAAGGTCGAGAGCAGCCCTCTGGATACAGCTCCAAGGCTGAGCCCTTCAGGCACTCTTTGGGGACACCTCACTTACTTTGCTAGGCCTTTTGGGGCGGAGCACCTCCCCTCCTGTCATTGACAGCAGACCAGCCTCTCCCCTCCCACTTTCCCTCCTCCTCAGCTTCTCCGGGAAACGACAAGTCCATCCTCTGGAGTCTGGGTTCTTCTCCTCTCCCACGAGATCTCTGCCCATCTTCTCCAGAGGGTTTTCTGCCTTAGCCCTGTGGACACTTCTTCTCTTTAAATCTCCTTGCAATTTATGCTATTTTGCATCCTTTAGCTTTTTGTGAACAACTCCTATCTATTTCTCAAGGAGATTATCTTCTCTTGTGGGTGGGGACCAAGCTTTAACCCTTTCTCCCCTTCTCCCCTTTTCTCTTCTGGTTAATAGCAACAGCAACAGTAAAGGTCACAGTGAGTAGGTGTGGATCTTTTACTCCTTCCAGGCACTGGCCAAGCTCCTTATGTGCCTGAGTTTACCTAATCATTACAATAACTTCAAAATCTGTGTTATTACTATTATTCCTTCGTACAACTGGGGTAACAGAGGCTTAGAGAGCTGTCATGTTTGTCCTGGTTCACAATGAAGAGGCGATGGAGCCAGAACCTTGATCCTAGCCATGGATTATGTTGTCTCACTGTTCTCAGTCCCGCTGTATTGAAAAAGACCCCATGATATAAGTTCATTCTTTTTTTGTGGAAGATTAGCCCTGAGCTAACATCTGCTGCCAATCCTCCTCTTTTTTTGCTGAGGAAGACTGACCCTGAGTAACATCCATGCCCATCTTTTTCTACTTTATACGTAAGACACCTGCCACAGTGTGGCTTGACAAGCAGTGTGTAAGTCCGCACCCGGGGTCCGAACCAGCGAACCCTGGGCAGCTGAAGTGGAAGGTGTGAATTTAACTGCTGTGCCACCGGGCTGGCCCCGTAAGTTCATTCTTGATGGTCATATTAGCAAACATAACAACGAAGGGTTAGTTAAATTCTCCATCTTCAAACATGGATATAGTGCAATATTTGGAAGAGTAAAGTTTATTTTATTTTGTGTATTATTGAACATAGGAGAAGATACATGGCAAATACAAATTCAGATATCTCTCTTTCTGACCTTCTCTTTTGGTAGATAAATGATCATTATGCATCAGTTAGAATCCTGCTGCCTCCAAGTAACAGAGGACCCAACCAAACTGGCTTCAATAATCAGGAAATTTGTTGGTCACCCCCACTAGGTGAGTTTCAAGGTCTACTTGTCTAATGGCTCCAGCTCCAACAGCACGCAGCTCTGGGGTCTGCCATCCTTCAAAGGATGGTTTTATTCTCAGGCTGGTGGTGAGCCAGGATTTAATAGTCGTGAGATCCTGTTTTAGACAGACAACATTCAGAAGGGGAGGAAAGAGTTGCCTGCAGAAGCTCTCCTGGAACAGCTGGGAAGAACGTCCTCAGAATTCGCCATTCAAGCTTGCCTTTGTCCCAACATTTCATCTTATGAACCTGCAGTGGCCAGGCCAGCCTGCTCCACCACTGGAGTGAGGCTGAGCTCACTGCCTGGAGGAACACAGATGGTCAGAGGAGGAACTGCTGCATGGCACTGGGATTCCACCAGGAAGGAGGAAAAGGGAGGATGCAGCCCCAGGATGACTCTCCTGGCATGGCATGTTAGAACTCACTGTTTAGATCTCGTTTTGCTTCTTCACTTGTGGGGATGAATTTACTCTGGAATGACATGTGCACATTTTATTAATCAGTATTTCACATTAGTGGGATGACCGGTGTGGGGGAAATGAGCCTGAAACCATGGCCGAAAGCCAAGCTAACAGCAACTTCTTTCTGTATTGTTCGGACTCCCGCCTGTGGCTGTATTTTTAGTGCTCTGCCTTCATCGTTAATTCACCATGATCTTATTGAGTACTCACCCTGCCTTGGCCCTGCTCCAGGTGCTGGAGACACTGTGGTGAGTCAGGCTGGCGAGGTTCCTGCTCTCCTGGAGCTCATGTCTTAGAGAGGGGAAAGGTCAGTAAACAGATTAACAAAAGGGATCACTTTGAATAATGGGGAATGCCATGTAGAAAACCAAATGGGATGATGTAAATTGGAGCCATTGACGGGCAAGGAGGAACTGGCTCCATAATTTTCAGGGCCTTGTACAAAAAGTAAACGTAGGGCCCTTGTTCAAAAACGATGCAGGATTTCAAGAGGGCCAGAGTAGAGCATTAGGGGCCCTTCTAAGCTTGGGGTCCGTACACCCATGCTGATCCCATCCCCATGATGCTGGCCCAGAGCAGGGAATTGCTTTGATTAGGGTGGTCCCTGAAGGCTTCTCTTAGGAGGTGACATTTGGATTGGATTCTCCTGAGAGCTGGGATAGAACATTCCAGCAACGGTCCTAGTGGTATAGGCACCCTGGCTTGTCAAAGACACAGCAAGAAGGGGCAGTCAAGGGAAAGCAGCACAAAGTGAGGTCAAAGGGCAGTATGACGATGGAGATACATCAGATGGTACAGGCTGTTGGGGCCACTTCTCCATGGCCAACCTTCCGAGATTCAGGATCAAGCATGTGTCGATTTTATTCTCCACTGATGGGAAGTTTTACGATGAGGCATGTCCTGATTGGATTTGTGCTCCAAGAAGTTCACATTGGTTTCCACATGGGCAGAAGCGAGATCAGTCAAGAGGCAATTCCGGTTACCCAGGAAAAAGAAGATCCAGGCCAGAAAGAACGTAAACAAGAATCTTTGTGTAGACGGCCAAATAAATGTCTATATACATGGCATCACATTTATATTTATTCAAAGATAGACTATTTCATGGGATGTGCATGGACTTCTCATACTTGCACTTCTTATGGCACTAAGGTCATTTACTTATGGATATGTGAAATACGATATTACACAGCTATGTTTCTTTAAAATCTGAAAATACCCTAAAATATTTCTAATCGAGAGACTCATCTCTATCAAAGAATGTCCCCTTTACCTCCCCCAGTTTGACTCTGTATGGCCTTTAGTACTTCAATTCCTTCCTCTCCCATTTTCACACGCTACGATCCAAAACAGTGAACAGCTTGTGGTTCCGGCCACGTGTTCATGACTGCTCCTCACCTCTGCGAGGCTGCTTTGCTGATCCTTCTGCCCAGGAAGACCTCTCCATGCCTTTCTGTAACTCCATCGCTGAGGCTTCCACCTGCAACCGGAGCTATTGTTTGTTTTTCTCCCTGAGAGAGTGTGAGATCCAGAGAGCTTCCTTCCCCAAGAGAGTGTGCCAGGGACTGAATATGTGTGTTTGGGCATCTGCAGAGGGTGCTTGCCCTTCCCTGGGCCCACCATGCATTTTGTTGAATGAAAGAATAAAAGAACAGCAATAACAGGAAGGAGTGTGAGTTTTGACCCCCTTGTCCCAAGTTCAGATCCCACCTCTGCCGTTAACTAGCTGTTTGATTGCAATCTCTCAAAGTCTCAGACTTGCCATTTGTAATGGGGAGATCACAGGGGCTCCTGCATTGTATTGATTTCCCAGGGCTGCCATAACAAAGTGCCACAGACTGGGGGCTTAAACAATGGAAATTTACGGTCTCGCAGTCCTTGAGGCTAAAAGTCTGAGATCAAGGTGTGGGCAGCGTCGGTTCCTTCTGAGGTCTCTCTCCTTGGCTTGCAGATGACCGTCTTCTCCCTGTGTCCTCATGTGGCCTTTCTTCTGTGTCTGAGACCTAATCAGCTCTTCTTATAAGGACACAAGTCAGGTTGGATTAGGGCCCACCTCAATGATCTCATTTAACCTTAATTAACTCTTTAAAGACCCTGCCTTCAGATACAGTCAGATCAAGGGTTAGGGCTTCAATATGAATTTGAGGAGAGACAATTCAGTCCATCACACTACCTCACCCAGTTATTGCATACACTACGTGTGACTATTCATATAAAGTTCTCAGAACACTCTTTGCGCAAAGCAATGGGCTTAAAAAGACCTGATTGTGACCGCTAAGAAATGAGTTTCACTCTGAAATCTTAGCTAAGCTTAAGAGAGAGAGGAAGGGACACAGAGGGGTCTGCACTTTGAGGGGCTCCTGTTTGAAGTGTTGTGGTTGACGTAGCCTTGGCAACTACTCATCATCTACACCACATAGCCCTTCACCTCCTGTTGACTTTTTTGTTAACCGTTTCATGTGCATATATCTTGTCCCCTCAAATGATGCATTCTTGGTGACGTGGGACAACTCTTACCTTTTTGCATATCCCTCTTACTGGTTTTATGTTGAGGATACTTCTAATAATTACATTTTGAATACAACGAAATGAAATTTTATGGTCAATACTCTTTATTTCCAGCGTCACTGCTTCCTCCCATGGTGGAGGACAAGTTGGAATGGCTTAAGTTACAAAAGAACTTGTAATGGAGGAATTTAAAGATATTAGTTACGCCTTTAAGTTGAGTTCAGATTTACCCTCTATAAAGAGCACTTGATGTTGGTCACCTTCTTTAGAAATGAAGAGGCTTTCCTTAGTCAAAGATTTATTGAGCCCTAATGTGCCTGATACCAGAGAACCTGAAACAAAATAGAAAAAAGAAATTCCTGCCTCCATGGAGCTTAGACTGGGGGAGAAAGACAGCAAACAAATAAAAAATGTAGCATACCGATGGCTGTAAGTGTTAGGGAGGGGGATGAAGTCGCAAGATGGGGACAGGGTAGTTGCTATAATAAATGGTATAATAGATAGTCTGGTTCCCCTGGGGCTCCCCAAGGTGACCTTTGAGCAGAGATAGGAGACAATGGGAAAAGTGAGCTTCTGGGATATTTCTGGGGAGAGATCCCTAAGTGGCCAGAACATGAGGTCAAGGGGCCAGAAGTGAGAACAAGCACGTCTGTTCACAGACAGGCAGGTGACTCCTGTGCCTGCAGCTCAGAGAAGGGGGCCATATAGAAGGAGTGGGGGCCTGGAGGGGGCAAACTGTGGAGGGCTCTGGCCACTACCCTGAGTGAGCATGGGTGGGAGTGGAATGACTTGAGCAGAGGAGAGCAGAGGCTGACTAGTCCCTAAGGTGACCAGCTGGCTTCTCCGTGAGAGGACAGGCAGGAGGCAGGAGGCAGGAGGCAGGGGAAGCAGCAGGGGGCCCAAGTATCAGGCTTTGGAAATGGCCCATGCAAAGGCAGTGATGGGCCTGGATGGTGAGAGGCAGAGGTGATGAGAGAGATGCTCCTCTCTGCCCAGCCACAGGCTGTCCTCATGGGAAAGAAAGCCTATTGGAACCAACTTTGCTTCAGCTTTGCGAGCTGAGTTTCATGTTAGAGACTTGGTCACTCTGAAGCTTTCACCCTGTCTGTCATCTGAAAGCAGCTGCTCCTTCGAGCAAGGACTCCAAACCCATTCTCATCTTGAAATGAACCTCACTGTTGAAAAGCATTAACTCTCAAGTGGTTTGCATGGGTGAGTTTGCCATAACAGTCTTCTCACCAAAACACTCCAGAATATCACTCTCAATTATGTTTCCCAAATCTTGGACGGTGATCTAACTTACATATGTAAATTGCTTCAGCTCTGGATTCCACCACACTTGTTTGTCCGCATCTGGAGACAATCACAATGAAATACAGTTATTTTATTTGCAGGTCAAGGAGTTTGCAGGCCACGAGGCGAATTATTCTCTGAACCATTTCCTTCTGAGTTTCTAACTTTAAAATGTCATTTTTATTTATCAGCATTGTGCCTGAGCAGAAAAGCTTCTGTCTTCTAGGATTTTCCCCCTTTTATCAAACTGTCTGTTATTAAGAACTAAATACTTTCTTGTGATGAGGAAAACTGAGTTCAGAATCTGTTATTAGGGCAATGAGGATGGAAGCATGAAACAGTCCAGTCCCACAGAACTATGGAAAGATACAGAATTTCTTTAATTTTGTTTTTCCCGCCAACGTCAGAAAATAAGAACTGTATTTTCAAGATGCAGAGGAAAAAGAAGGGTCCCTCTGACTCTCTTTTTTATATCTGTCTCTGCTATTTCTCTCCTTTTCCTTTTCTCCTCAGGAGCCAATTTTTCATGTGCAAAAATTGTAGATGAACATTTCCTTCTGAAAGGAACCCTAAGACGTTGATTGCCCTATATTCCCACAAAGATGTAGGGATTTTTTTTTTTTACTGTTACAGCAATTAGCTGTCTTGTCAAGTGTCCCCACTAGACCTCAACTATCATTTGATTATCTGCCTATATGTGCTCACAAACCCAACCTCCCCCCAAGATGAGGACTCTACTTTATTCTTTTTTTTCTACTCAAAGTCTTTGTTTCATGTCTTGTACATAATGAGCTCTCAATGGGTACTTATAAATTGTGTTTGAACCTACCCTCCAAATCCAGGTACCAGTCACCATGAGGGCAGAATCTCAACTCCCCTAGGGCCTACCGTGGAACGTTGCATATAGCAGATGATTTTCAACCACTTGGCTAAATTACACACATAAAATTGCATTGCCTGAGCTCAGAGCTGAACCTCCATTTAAGATATCAGAAAGCTCCTTCAGAGTCTCTAATTACCTGGAAGTTCTAAAGTGCACAAGAGCTCAATTTTCTTTCTAACCTGCATTTTTAAATTTTGAAAGACTTTTGGATCTTGGTATTTTGTGAGTTCTCTCTTAGGGACTTCTCTAGATAACACAATGAGTTGTCCTACAGCTCGTCAGTATATACAGTTGCAGTATTTTCTTAACTACTGATTTAAAAACCCTCATTATTGATGAATTCAAAGTTAGAATGCTTTGTGTGTCAGTAAAAGATGAATTGTTAAGCAGAATTGGTTGAAAACATGAAATTGTGAGGATGGATACAATTTAGAAACAGAAGAGTCAGTGACAAGCTATTTTGTGTTTGATTGGAAGTTGAAAGGAGGATTTAAAATCATGTAGAGTCCCCAAGGCACCCATTAATAGCCTATTTCGTGTCTTTGATTCTTGCAAAGTAAAAATATTATGCTACAGAGTCTTCTAAAATTAAAGAGATATGGCTGAAAAAATATCATGTTTGATTTATACATTCTTCCAGTTTTCCATGAAGTCTCGTTCTTAAGCTTTCAGCTTTTCTGTTATTTTCCTGTTTGTATTGGTGTCTGGAGAGATATTTCCCTACATTTTAACTTGTAAAAGTTTTATTTTTTTTTCCCCTAGGCCAGAAAACAAAACAAATGCTCAGATATTCTTGGTTTTCCATCTCAGAAAATTCTTGGTTGAATTCTCTTGGTCTCCTTACTCACAATTTATTATATCAAAGCAAGATAAGCTTGGGAAAATGCTCCCAGAGGACCTCTCCTATGAATGTCCGCGCTAACAGTCTGGGCTCAGGACCTGAAAGGTTTCTCAGTCCAGAGACCAGATGGCTCTTTTCTTTTGTTCTGGATTCAATCTCCTGTCTTTTAAATCCCTTCTTTTTCTCTTGGTTTTCTATTTCTCTGTTGAGAATTAGCACTCGTCTCCAGTTCTTTCTCACCTCAGGCAACTCTGTCTCATTTCTCCTCTCATGAGAAAATCTTCAGTGCCTAAAAAGTCCCAAGTCCATTTGCCAACATCATTCTTCCATCTATTCCAGTAGAACAACTTTTCTCAAAAATTCCACTACTTCTCCATCGTGGAAACTGAAAATTGTTCACTGATCACAGATTTGTTCATTTTATGTGAGAATGGGGAATGATAATCTCCAAAGTCCTCATCCAAGCTAGGATCATGCATTTTTGGTTGATTCCTTAAATTTTTATCAAATTCCCCTTTTCTGTGCAGAACTGCCCTCCTTCAATGACTAATTCAAAATGGCCAGAAGAGGTTATAACAGAAGCAAGGATAACATAAGCTGAAGCAGTCAGATTAAATAATGGAGGCAACATGCTTTTTTTCTAAACTCTCAAGTTAGAATTTGAAGAGACGTTAGTAGTAGATATCCTATTTTGTTTGTGATTTTAGCATCAAAAAATGCAGATTAGAATTTAGGCTTTTAGTCCACTATGCTATAATACAGAACCATAGACCAGGTGGCTTATAAACAACAGAAATTTATTTCTCTAAGTTTTGCAGCCTGGAAGTCCAAGATCAAAGTGCCAGTGTGGTTGGGTTCTGGTGAGGACCCTCTTCCAGGTCGTAGACATCTGTCTTCTTGCCATGTCCTCACATGGTAGAAAAAGAGCAAGAGAGCTCTCTGGGCTCCTAATCCCATTCATGAGGGCTCCACCCTTATGACCTAATCACCTCCCAAAAGCTATCACATTGGGAATTAGGATTTCAACATATGAATTTTGGGGGGGGGGGGACACACATTCAATTCTTTGCAAGAGGTGAATTCATGAAACAAGTAATACATTTGGGACAATTTAAGGTAAAACAGAAATTCTAGCTCATAATTCAGACCTGGCACCACAGAGGAGAAAAAGTTGGCCTAGAGATGGGTGTAAAGTGTGTGTAAGAAGCTTAGAACCAAAGAACCAAAGTGGAATGGTCTTTTGGAAAATGACTGTTTAATAAAATAACAACAGCTGATAACCCTGCCACTGCTACTACCAGCATCATCATTTAAATTTAATAACTACCTGTGCCTTGGGCCCTTTATAGGATCCTTCAAGGCAGGTAGTATATTCATTTTATAGGTGAGGGAACGGACTTAGAGATTTGGGTGAGACTCAGCTAATAAATTGCTGAGCTGGAATTTGAACCAAGATATTTCTAGCTCCAAAGCTTCCTCCATTCCAAGACACATTAATGCAATCTAAGTCTGACAGAGAGCAGACAAATATGTTCAGGGCTGTGTACTGGGTATGGGGGAGGGTGGGTAAGAGTGGGAAACCACAGAGAGAAAGAAGCAAAGGGAGTTAAGATGAGAATACTAACGGGCTCTGTAGAGTTCTAATGACAGCAGAGGAAGAGATTTTCCCTGCAGGTGTTTCTATTCTGGACCTTAGAAGCACTGAGAGGGATTTCTGATCTAACTGCATATCTGATTTAAGATGCTCAGTTACTTGGATGAATGCTTAGAACAGAAGCTTACCAGAAGTATGGATTCTGTGAGTCCAGCATAAATATATTGGCTGTCAGAATGAGGATTTCCAAACAACTAACAAATTTAGGAATTGTGCTTAATCTAAAAAGATGGATTTAATAGGATAAATGCAAAATGGTATCCTTATGCTAAAAAAATCCAACTGCAAAAAAAAAAAAAAAAACACACAGAGGAGAAGAGACGTGAGTAAATAGCAGGATGAGTCAAAGAGTCTTAAAGATTTTGCTGGCCCTAATCTTGATATAGACCATCCATGAACGTGAACTTGCCTAACAGTGATGTTGTGTTCTCTCACATTAACGGATGTAGAGAGTACACAGCAGCATTTCACAGGACATTCTAAGGGTAAGTATATTCAGAAGTAGGTTACTATTTGATCAGGGAACTAAAGAGGATGATGCACACGAATGGCTGTGATAACTGGATTTCAAGTCTGGACAGGAGAAGACTAAGGAGGTAGACGAAAGTTGGCCTGAAATACTTAAAGGGCTGCCATATGGAAGATGGATTAGGATCATTCTGAGAGCTCCAGAGGGCAGGACTGGTCTCAGTGGGGGAAATTATAGAGAATTGATTTCAATTTATTATAGGGAAGAAGGATGTTCTCACAATTAAGGCTGTCCAACGACTGAATGGGCTGCCTCATCCAGTAGTAATGAGACCGTGGCCTGCTTGAGAAAATTTAATTACCAGGAAGTGCTCAGTTTTATTTTTAATCCCCTTCTAAGAAATTAAAAATAGTCTTGAACTATGCCACGTGCTATGTCATCATACGATAAATATCTTTCTTACGTTATGTGATCAGCCTTCTTATTATTTGTTCTTAAAGGCAGGAACAAAGTGGGTTTTGTTGATCGATGCGTAATTGTGTTGGATATTTGCCATGGAGAGACACCAACATTTAGATGTGTTTACATCTTGAAAAAAATGGAGTCATCACTAAGTGCTTCTTTCTCTTGATGAAAGTTGGTATCAAGATTGGAAATGATGCAAACTTACTAACCTCCATCTTAGCCCACTGCATTGAAATTATCTGGTGACTTCTATGTCTCTATCACTCACTGTAATTTTCTGGAAGGTAGGAGTTTTGTCTTATCCTTTATATTCTAAAACATTGGGCCATAGTAATTATTCAATAAAGTTAAAAGAATGGATGAATGATTTAGCAGAAATGTTCAAGCATAATCTAAATAAATAAATGAAAGATGTATCTGGGATTTTATAAATTAATTCATATGCTGGACCAAAGTTTGGTTGCAGACTAAAGGGCATTTTCACTTCAAAGACTGTACAATTCTGTCCTCAGAATTCATTCTATACACTTATGTGTGGAGGGAATTCCAAATAAAATAGAGCTATGTATGGAAGGGTTGAAATAATGAAGGACAAGTATGGACAGCAGTAGAAAGGATTTGGGGAATATGTCAGCAGTGAGCTGGGCTGAACAAATATAGAATTTGGCTTGGCAGAGAATATTGGGGGTGATCAAATAGGATAAGTGGACTGCATGGAATTAGGAAGGTGTAGAATGTATTTCCATAAGAAGTTATGATTTCTAGAATAATCCACTCCATGTCAGATGACATGGTAATGGAAGGCCTGGATTATGGGGTTCATGGGGTACGATTGAAGGTGGAGGAGAGAATCTAATAGATATTGCCAGGGCTTCTAAACGTACTAGAAACTGGAGTATTATTTTTGAAAAATAGAAATTACTACTCATGTGCATTGAATTATCAATACAAAGAAACTGAAGAAATAAATAATTAAAACAAGCAAATATATGTGATGTTGTCTGTTCCAATTTAGAATCATGTGTTAATCACTAAATCAAATACACTTCCCTCCTCCTCTTCACCCCCACCCCACCTTGGCTGTTCCTGACGACAAGAATGATTCCAAGCTTTCTAACTTTTTCGGATCTTGGGATGCTAATGATAGAAAGGAATTTAGAGAATATCGCTCCACTTCTTTTAAGAAATAGATGATGGCTAAGAAGAGCCCATGGCTAATTGGAGGTGGAGGCAGGACTCAAATCTAAGTCTCTTTATTGTTCTCTCAAGTTCTTGCTCACATCTGTCAATGAAACTGCTGCTGTCCCAGCCTGAAGTCAGCCAGAAAAATGGTTGGTGAATCCTAGCCTGCTAATAATCTGTGTAACAAATGTGTAGGAGACAGAGCTGAACAAAGACAGGTACGTGGGTGTAAGCACACTGCAGCATAGAATGGCAGGGCAAGTCCTGATGGGGAGGGTTGGAGGAGGGGGCTCCAGGAAGGACAGGGAGCTGCCTGCCCACAGAACCAGGACTGCGCCTTGCACTCCTTAGGTTGTAGCTTGCTTCATCCTTGCAACCAACCTCTGACATGGATCTGACCCTACTTAACTGTATGGACATGCAGGTCAGAGCAATTGAATCACTGTTGCAGGGCCATGCAGCTACGCAGTGATAGAATTGCAATCCAAAGGGCACGTGCCCTCTCTCTCTGTGTTTCTTAGTGTCAATGTAGGTAGGACGTGGGTGTGTGTGTTTGTGCACTTTCAAGGTTGTTATGGGTAGAATCGTGTCCCTCCCAAATTTATACTTTGAAGCCCTAATCCTGAGTACCTCAGAATGTGATCTTATTTGGAGACAAGTTCTCTATAGGGGTAAGCAAGTTAAAATAAGGTCATTAGGGTGGACCCTAATCCAATGTGACTGGTGTCCTACAAAGGGGAAATTCAGAGAAGGCCATGTGAGCATGAAGATCATGGTCATCTGCAAGCCAAGGAGAGCAGCCTGGGATGGATTCTTCCTAGCATCCCTGAGAAGGAACCACCCCTGCCAACACCTTGGTTTTGGTTCCAGCCTCCAGAACTGTGAGACAATGAATAACTCTCGTGTAAGCCATCCAGTCTGTGGTACTTTTCTACAGCAGCTCTCAGAAACGAATACAGATGTGTTCCTAGTGTTTATTGGCTTTCTCTATTGAAAAATTGTTGAAGTTTGACATAAAACTAACATGAAGCTTTCCTATCTTTCATGGTGGTAAAACATATATAACATAAAATTTCCCATTTCAATCATTTTAAGTGTACCATCAGGGGCAATGATTACATTCATAATGTTGGACAATCATCACTACTACCTGTTTCTAAAACTTTTTCATGACACCAAATAGAAACTCTAATGTAGGGCTTTCTTCATCCATCTGAACAGTTTATATACCCTTAATTATCTATTTCTGTACATCTCCGATGATGCTTATGAAAAATAGGCTTGTACATATAAAAAATGCCATTATTAATAGCTGGGCAACCAGAATCAATGGTGCATATAGGAAGATGCTCTCTGTTAATTACTTGGACCAGCTATCTATGGGATCTCATCCTCTGCCCTCTCACAGCTTTTCAGCTCATGCCTACTGCTCTGGCTCCTTGCTTTTCCTCCAAAGGACCACTCATTTCAAACATCATGCTCTCACTCAGATCCTGATGTTTTTTCAAATAATATTTACCAGCACCTGACATCATATTCTATATCTATTTGTTATCTGTCTTCCTCACTAAAATGTGATAGTGGCTTTATTTACTGCTGTATATCTTGCCTGTAGAAGAGTGCCTGGCCCGTCATGGGCATTCAGTAAATGTTTGTTGAATAACTGTATGCATTTATCCGTTTGTTTCTACATTCAATACATTTCTGAGATACCACTCCTCTTTCTCCAGCTGGGACCGCACTCAGGCCCATACTCAGGGAGGAAAGCCACGATTAGCATTTTGGTGTCACTATCCCAGGTGTCCGTCAGACCCTGGCTCCCAGTGTCCAGTCTACATGAGCTCTCTCCTTTGGGAATCACCTTACCCTAAGGAAGGTCGCTTTGGATGCCCGTTCTTTAAAGATGACTCAAGCCTTGGGATGGCCTGTCTCGCCTAACTCTAAGTGAAGGGTACCCCCTTCTCTCTCTCTGCAGCACTATCTCCTCACCCAGCGGCTCCAGGCTGCTCCTCACCTCAGATTTGGTCAGTCTCTTAGTGCCCCAAGTGCCTGGGATACATGTCAGGCCCTTTAATGGACTTCCTGAGGAACACTGCCCTAGGCTTAAGGGGATGATGGGGATAAGATCACAATTCTCTCTAAAGACACTCTCACTCTCCAATCTCTTTTGATCAAACTTTAAGCCTCTTCTTATAAAGCTTTGGGGTGAATGAATGATGACCTAAGGTCTAGGAACTCGTTTCCGTCTGGGGAGAGGATCGCCCCTTAGAACATTCTTGGTAAATGTTTTGTCCCCTTCCTTTACCGTATGTCTGCACTTCACACTCTTGTTCTAGCCCTTGGGCTTCAGAGGAGACCAAGATCACAGGAGAACTCCCTTTGACACCCTAGTTTAGTCTCAGGGAGAAGCCAAATCCCTCCCTCCTCTGTTTACTCTTAGGGCATCTCCCAGGTCACTGTCCACATCCATCCATCTATTGTCTACACTGAAGTTGCAGCCTTGAATCACTTGGTTTCAGCATCCTTAGTGATTTCACTTCCTTTTCTATGCTCCCTGCCCATCCAACCATCTTGCTTATCTGACCTGACAGGTGACAGCACAATTGGAGGGAATCACAGTGTTGCAGAGGCTGGTGGCCCTGCATCATGGGTGGGACCCGAAACCTGGTCACCTTGGTGTTCAGTTTCCCATGGTACTATTTATTTTACACTGTTTTATTTTATAACTGTTTTATTATTCCCAGCGGCTGTTATAAATCTTCAGTGCATCCTTTAAACCACCTGTCACACCTTGACTTCCTCTTCTGTCTCAGCATCTGATCAATACCTCCAACCAAGGCCATTCAGATCATTTGTGGAATCCCTTTGTTCAAAAATCAGGAAAATGTGCCAGAAAGGATACTAAAAGGCAATGCTTTTTCCTTTATTCTATAGTCTCTCAACTTATGTGCTTTTTTTATTTGCTATTTAATGACCTTCTAAGAAAAAATAAATAAAATTTTAAATGACAGCATGCATTTTACTGTTCATCTTGATATTATGCAACCACGATGTTGTATGTAAGAGCATTTAGCTTGTACGTGAGATCGCAGAAACCACACGTTCATATTTCAGAGCTCGTACATGCATAAGGATCCTGTTCTTACCAGAACAGTGGAGACTCTGCACAAAACTTACTCGCCTGTTTTTATTTCGCTTCTTGCTACGTACACAGTCTCCCAGAACTCTCTACCTTTGGCTCACTGTAGTGAGGAAGAACTGAAGGAAAAGGAATTTAAGCCTGCCCTATCTTTCCCTTTCAGTCTTTGTCTTCATTTTCAGCATGGGTATTTAGCTAATACAGGAAAGTAACACAAATAAGAAAAGATATGATAGAGTTCTTGAGTGTTCTGTTTCTTACGATGCCATGGTCTTCTTTCTTTGTCCAAAGCAAGTTCTGGTTTGAAAGAAAAGCATGGCCTCTGGGGGCTGTCAGCGTCCCGTGCCCTCAGTTGTAGTGGTAACACGCTTACCTGGATTCCCACACATCTTGGCTCCACCCGATTTCGGTGCTCATGGGTCATCAAGAGCACTCTTGGCTAATGGAGCAACAGGGGCTCTGGAGGATGGACGTGCATATCACGTGTATCTCCTCTGCTCACACGCATGCCCCATTGTCCCATCAGACTTCACTCACAGAACACAAGTTCAAAGATAAAATTATGAAAGATTTCAAGATGGTGACAGCAGACCGTTAAATGGAAGTGTGAGGCCCTTCTGGTAGCCTGGCTTTGCACAGACTCATAAAGCTTTCTGGGCTCCCCAACTGCAGAGGGTGAAGGGAAACAAATCTATAGGTGCTTGCCCTCTGTGAGCTGCCCCGCATTGACAAACACACCCACCCTCACCTTGTTATTTTAATTTCACCTTAAAGCATCGCTCCTCAGTCAAGACCAGTTTCTCAGCCTTGGTTCTAGAGCCAACTCACTCTCATGCTCTTCAAGTTCTTGCATGGATTCAACCCTGTTTCTCCTATGCTTTCAACTCCCCTCCTGGCTTCATCACCACATTCTGTAAACTTGTTCAAGTCTTCCTTATTAAATAGTAACAACAAGCATCACAGAAAAATCTGCAGTTTTCATCCCTCATATCTCCTGTCCACCCTGTAGTCAAGCACCCCGCAAGAATACTCCTTAATCACTCTTCAGTTCTTTAAATCTTATTCCCTCTCTTGAAAATATTTGAACTATTTCCAGGATAGAGCAAAAGGATCAAGGTCCTTTGCTCTTTTTGTGTCACCATCTCTTCTCCCTGATGTCACCCCACCTGGGTTCTGGCTCTCATTCTGCCATTTACAATCCACATGAGCAACAGCGAGTCAGAATGGAATAGTTCTCATATGAAGTCATATATCTCTTTATTCTGAGGGTGTCACTTGATTTTTTGAAACTGAAGTGGCTGCAGCACCTCCAGGACACTTACTGGCTACATTTATAGAGCAAACATGAAGGGAAAAAGTAAAACTGGGACGACACATCTAGATATTTGGAATTTAAAACATAAAGTATTTAAAATCATGAGGGCACTTGGTTTCTGAAATGGGATCATTAATTACCCCTCTAGTCTGATATTTTCAACCCCCACTCTGTGTTGGAGCCCTTGCAGCCATCTACCTCAGAACCTGAGCTTCCTGCAGACCTCACACCCCAGGTTTATCGCCTCAGGGATCTGAGTTCACTCTGAGCCTTCTTAGACTCCCATTGAAATTGGAAAGTGTCCTTAGGTGAGAAAGAAGCTACCTGAGGGTTGGTGGGAGACTCCTAGTGAAGTTTCCTGGTGACAGAGCCCAATTGTGCTGCAGTGAGGGCTGCAGTACTCACCACCCAGTCAAGCTGAAAGGAAAATAAGATCAAACTTCAGACTGTTGGAGCTACCAGTCAGTGTCTGTAGGACCTTTGGGTCCTGACCGAGGCACCTTGAAAACTGTTTGAGTTCAGCAGACACTGACTTCTCCTCCTGAGGCCATCAGGGAATAGCCCACAGGCAGAAAAGAGAGATCTTGGGGAGATCTGTGGGGCCAGAGCAGCTCCTGGCCGCCTGTGGGTCCGAGGGCTATCTTCTCCTTCTGTTTTAGGTCATGCAGAATTTTCTCTCCCAGATGCCATCATGGGAAGAAGACTAGGTAGGGTATGACTTTGAAGGAGATGGTGTGGCACCTTAATTGGGGCACAGGTGGCTGAGTAGGGAAACCAAGAACTCCCACGACAAATAGCACCAATGAGACCAAGCCAACCCCTGGAGACCGTGACTCGCCCTTCAAACAGGCACATGGTGTCACTTACATGGAAGAGCTGTGTTGGTTTGTCTTCTGCTTGCTGTAAGCATGAGGTTTCTATCAACTGCTGCTTACACATTCCCCATGGGTCATCCAGAAGATGGTTTCTCTCCGTGGTCTAAGAATATGCTGAATCTCATCTCTCTTCACTGTGTGGACATCACACCAACAGCTCAGGAGACACATATGCCTTTGGCAAGAAAGTCTCCTGGCACCTGTAAAAGTAGAAGGGAAATCCTTTGCCCTAGGACTTGGACAGCTGGAAAATCCACATCTCTATCTGAAAAAAAAATTTTGAAATGACTCAAATTTTCTATTCAAAAATTCCTTGTGTCCTGACAATATGTTACATGATCAACTTTCTGTTTTTTCTACATGGCCTCAGTCTTAAGTCTAACGAGGATTTCATTTTATACTCCACTGGGCTGTTCCTATTCAAGCTAACGGCTCCTTTGTTTTAGATACTTCATCCAATTGTGTTGCACAAGAATAGAAGAGGAGATGGTTTTTTTTTCTAACATTCTTGCTCATAAACCCATTATTTTGCCTTGTTAAGGGCTGAGGTACTGAACTTCTCACTCATGTTTGGGTGTTAGTCAGTATTCTATGGGTTTCAAACTGTCCATAAATATTTAGATACACATGGGCTGTTTGGTTAAGTATTTGTTTAGTTACAACACAAAGGATGATATTAACAAAAAGCAAACAGAAAACTTCTTCCTTTCTGTCATCATTGGCAACCTATTTTCTGTAAAAATTTCAGTATGTCAACATCTGCGCTTCCTTTTAAATCTAGAATACCAAGCATAATCATAGACGGATGGGATGTTTAAAAATACAATAAAGCTAAAATGCTAGAGCAACAATTCACGTATTTTTATTTACAATGGCTGAATTGTTTTATGCTCATAGGGCAGCTAATTCTAAGAGAATTACTTTATTTCTAAATTGGATGGTTTACATAGTTTCCTGTTCAACTTTAATTTTCCCACAGCCAAATGCCAAAGATCATTTCTTAGTCGTACCTTAAATTTCTCCTCCTGAGCATTTGTGACCCTTCACTTAATGAATAAAGGAATTCCCTACAGCAGGAAATGAGATGTGGACCAGGTCATTGAAGGAACTCTTCCCTCATCCATCACTAAGAGATCTGCGACCTTGGGCCAAGCTTTTGATTGCCTTGAGTTCCCTAATCTCCCAAAACAATAGGTTTTGATCTTTAGGGTCTCTTCCCAATAAAGGTGACTCTGAGACTGTTAGTCCATGAATGTACATTAATGAACGTTAATATTTTGATGTGATGGGAAATATTAGCCTCTATGCCTTGGATGGCCACGCAGAATAGTCTAATAGTTTGATTTCTACAGATTGATCCCACAGGATAAGACATTTCTTTGGTTTGTGTATACTGGTTTATTTCCCCATTGAAGACACGGGGATTTCTAAACTGTGCTTACAACTTTAGACACAGCTTACCTGAACCTTCTGTAGGGAGATCAGTGCTGGCTTCATGGGTATGTGACATAAACAATAGTTTAGACGCCCTCCCCCACCCACTGCTGAGAATGATGCCGCTCTTGGCTTAATGCTCTGCTATTCCTGCTGAAATTCTTAACAACGTTATCTTTGAACATTTTTGTGTTTTGTACGTGAGCAGAGGAGGTTCATTCAATATGTGTATCCACCACGCCTTACTGCCCCATTTGCGTATACTATTTGTAATGTACCAGTGGGGTAGAATTCCAGACTCAAAGCAAGTGTACCATAAGCCTCTGACGTCTATGGATGTGCAAAGGGACACTGACAGCCCCCAGGGACCACACTTCCCTTTTGAACCAGAACTTGCATCAAATGCAGAAACAAGGCATGGCAATCTAAGAAACAGAACAGCCAAGGAACCCTGTCATATTCCTTTTTACTAGTGTTAGTTTCCTGTGTTAACCAACCACTTAAGCTGCAAATAATGACATAGAAGAAAAAGGAAGGAAAGGGTAATCCATGGTTCCTTTTCCTTTCCATCCTTCCTCACTCACCAGTAAGCTAAATGCAGAGAGTGTGGGAAGAATGTGCGCAGAGCAAGAAGTGAAATAAAAACAATTGAGTTAGTTTTGTGCAGAATTTCCATTGTTCTGAGATGAACAGAGAGCATAGGCATGTACATGCTACGAAATATGGATGTGGAATTTCAATGATCTGCCTGTAAGTTAAATGCACTTACATTTCCATTTAAAACACGCATTTTATGATATAAATCTGATTGATTCTTGGGATTTTGGCCTACTTTAGGGGAATTTTGCCATTCATAAATTGAGGTTAGATTACAAAGGTCACTATCAATTCTAGGATAGCCAATTTTAGAATTCTGTGGGTAAAGTACCTCCCCACTCTCAAGCTGCTCTAAACAAACAGAAAATCTGGGTGAATGTAGTATACTTAGAGTGCAAATCCACTATCAAGAAATTCCCTTTTGTGTCTCTAGGACCCAGTTGCTATGCCCAAGCTCCTCCTATGTAGAATTTCTCAAATTTCCACTGTCCATCACTGCCTTTCTGAAATGTTGGAGGAGGTATGAAGATCACGTCCAATTATTTTGTTTTACTCATTGATTATTTAATTATTATGTCCAGAAGTTTTTAATTTAGAACACACACACACATACACATCATACCTCAGATATTAGCAATACTTCAATCATTTTGTCTCAAACAGGTGAACCCAAACAGAGCTCTTATGTCTATTTTTTTTCTTTCAAGAGATCTAATCTTGGGGGAGGGAGATGGACTTCTTTAAACGCTACAGTTTTGAATGAGGATGAGTTTCACAACAGCACGTAAGTGGAAAATCTCTCACAGCCAGGGTGGCCCCAGCTGTGATCTTACTCTTGACCCTGGGATGGTCCAGCCCAGTTGCTGCTGAACTGTTTTCCTTCTCAATCCCCAGGGTGCACTTGCTGCCCTGAGATCAATATTTATGCTTTACACAGGTTTCCATTTAGTGGTTTTAGCACACCCATAAATTAATAGATAAACTTAAGAGCTCAAGAAAAAAAATAATTAGTTTATTGCTGTAAATTGTTCCTCAGCTGGAAGTCCAGACTAAATAATCACATAGTTTCATTTGTTGACAGTTGCATTTCCTTAAATCAATTATTCCCATGATTTTTCTACAAAAACAGCTTACTGTGACTGTTGGTTTGTTAATTGTTTTCTATCTTATTACTAGCAATGCTGGCTTGGCTTTCTTCTAAAATACTGTACAATCTTCTGAAAAAGCAACATTAACTGACCTCCCATTGAAAAGAAATCCCCTCTGCCATCCCATCTTCTTAATTGAAGAGTGCACTTTGAATGCAATAAAAGAAATGAAAGAAACATTGCTTCCCCTTCATTGAACCCAACATAAAGCAGGGAAAAAGGACCTAACACCAGATGGAGGTCATTCCTGAGGCTGCCTGGTCTCATGGTAAGTGCTGAGAAAACAAAGAGGAGGAAATTCACTGAGAGAAAAATTGACCAGAGGGAGTGGGACATTTCACTATTGATTATAAATTCTCTCTGGGTGGTTTGTGTTGGTCCTACCTGCAGATTCACTGCAGGAAGATAAGAGGGGACAATGGATGAGCTCCTCATTTAACACCATTGCTGTCTGGTTCTGGGATGATTAATGCTTCATGTCCACGAAGGGAAGGGTACTCCAATTTATTCCCTAGAAAACTACTTCCCAGTGAACTCTACCACATTGTCAGTTGTTTTTTCCTAATATTCATCTCAAATGCTCTTCCCTTGATGTCTTGGGCGGTATCTCCTATCTATTTTGAGGTCCAGCAGACCGTGGTAGTGCTGTTGGCATAGCTGCTGTCTGGCCTGGCATGGTCTACTCCACGCACATGTTTATGTTTATCCTTCCTCCTATGTTTCCCAGGTGCCCCAAGAAAACGGCTGCCTTGATGTGATACACAGTTTCCTTTTTCTTTCTTCATCTTTGGAATGAATTTAGAATTAGTGTTTATTTGGGTAAGGCAGGGCTTCTATTGAGGGAGACCAGAGTTCCTCTGCTTAGACTGATGAATATGGACATGTTTATCCATGCCACATGAAAGGGGCTCAGTCAATTCAGAAGCAAGAAAGTATGAGAGCTTTCTTTTTGTTGAGCACACAGTCATCTGACTTTGTGCCATAGAACAAATTATAATTTTTCCAGGTAAAAGATGAGAGGAGGCATCATCTCAATTTCCTCTAGCCCACCTGCACATTCCCTCTGGCATCCAGTTTAACGTGTGTGCATTTTACACCCTCCGCCATTATTTTTTCTCCTTTGATACTCAGCCTGTCTCCCTCTGGTGAGTGATCATAATGAGGAAAGAAAACGTAGGGATACTTTATTTAATAAATTGTTACTGGAAAAGGTTGTATATGATGCTGAAAGACCTGAAGTGCAGAAAATTATTTACTTGATTTATAAACTTTGATTATTGCGATTGAATTTCTTGGCAGAATAACTATGCATTGCACTTGAGCATAAGTAAATAAATGCCCAAATTTTTCAGGGTTTGTTTAGTCCCTAACCAAAGTTAATGCCAACACCTCCTTCACATCTCCTTGTTGACTTTCAAAACTATTTTTTATTGGGTTGTTCAGTATGGAAGCCATTGAAGATGCTCTCTGTCTAAGATGAGCTGAGAGAAAAGACGGTCTGAGCATTCAGCACTAATTTTAAGAGGAAATAACGTGACTAGTTTCTACTCAGGTAATCCCTGACAGTATTGCAAAGATGCTTGCCAATGTAACTATTTGCAAAGGCAATTGACGCATGTGCAATTCTGTTTCTGTGAACAAGAGCGAAGGCAATGATGTCAAAAGTTGTTTTTTCACACTTTGAGGAATACTGTGATCCTCCTTCAATCTTTTCTTTCATTATCTGTAATTTGTCAGCCACCTAACAACAAAACTGATAACAGTCGCTGCCGTTGAGAAGCACCTCTGCTTATTAGGGCACATTTCTCCCAGAGAATACATTTTGCATAAAGGGGAACACCAAGAACTTTAGAAATGAGACTAATTAAAACTGGTTCAGAGTACCAAAGTCTTCCAGGGTCACCGAGTGTATGGCTGGGTCCTGGTGGAGAAAAGGATTCAGGATTCGTATTGGTATGTGACAAGGTGATGCCCGGTCCTATCAGATCTCGGTAATTTGTCAGCATTGTAAAGCTATGATAGCAATTGTGTGACATGATTTGACCCAAGTATGCTTTTCTCCTTCATTCAGAATGTTTAAACTCTCCACGGTTTCTGTTGAGAAAACTGATATATTCAGCTATCAGAAAGAACGGAATGTGTAGATTTTTCCCTTTTGAAACTTTTCTAATTTCCTTATTCGAGGCGTTAAACCAAATGTAAATTTTCTAGTGTTTGACCTTATGCCTTAATAAGAGATATTTTTCCATGAAGAAAATAATAAAGTAAACTTTGCTACATTGGACTCTAATGAAAGACTCTTAACATTAAGAAATGTGAAATACAATATACTTTCTTTGAGAAAAGATCTTTTAAAAGTTTTCATTTACAAATGGACATTTTTTTATGCCTCTCACATCATATTGGCTTCCCTCTCTTCGTAGAACTAACTCTGTTTTAAATTTATATGTAGTCTTCACATCCATATTTTCATGGCTTAATTAAATACATGCTTAGTAATCAACAATGCATAGTATTATTTTGTATATTTAAATGTTTACACAGCTTCAGGTATTAAAGGTATTAATAATCAGGAAATGAACATGCTCGTTGAAACTATAAATAATAGAATAATTTCTTAATTTCTTAATTGTGTTTCCTGGTTATAGCTATTAGCTATTTTTCCAAAGGCTGCAATCTATAATTCTTAAAAGACACTCTGTGGCTTTAGATACATGCTGTCCAATATGGTAGATATCAACCACATGTGGCTATTGAGCACCTGAAGTATAGCTAGCCCAAACTGAGATGTTTTGTAAGTGTAAAATAGATGCTGATTTAAAAAGCCTTAGTATAAAGAAATAATATAAAATACATCAATAACTTTAATATTGGTTACATATTTAAATGAAGACATTTTGACATATTTGGTTAAAAAACTCATTACCATTAATTTTGCTTTTTAATGTGGCCACTAAAAATTTAAAGTTCCATTTGTGCCTCACAATTAAACACTGCTTCTTAAGATATTCCTAGAAACTTGAGATCCATTCCCTCCTCTGCATTCCTCCTGATGAACTGCTAGGTTTCTCCTCCACCAGGTGAGTGTCAACTGTCCGGATAATTGGTTGCCACTCTACTGTGAATTCAGGTATTTCATGATGTTGATGGAGGTCCTGAGGTTGGAAGATCTATAGCCAGCACTCCATCCCGGAAAATGGTCCCATCTGTGATTGGCAGCCATGGCCAGAGTGAGTAATACTGACTATGAAATCACTCTGTGAAACTTTATACTGGGCTTATTATTAGTGACTATTTACATTTATTAAAAGTGGGCATGCTCCTGGAATCATGGGGTTTAATTCCAATAATATTTCAATTCACAATTATTACGATCTGTAGTTTTAATTAAAAGTCTCCTGCATTGCTGGGTAGGCATCCTGGTCATGAGAGATTGCCTGAGCAGGGACAAAAGAGAGTTCTGTTTACTAATGGAATGGGCATAGTGTAACTATAGTTTATAATTATAGCACATTGAAAATTAGTCACATATTGCTGTGTATTATGTTTATTAATGATTATCTTTATAGATTTTTTTCATAAAGAGACAGCCTCTTGTATGCAATTTCTTAGAGTCTGGGTGGCATCTTGAGTTAGAAAACTCAATTTTTTGTATAGAGACTCTTCTTCAATATTGAACCCATTCAGTTCTTGGTTTTGATGAGTTGGTATGCTGTTTCAAACATGCATTTTTCAAATTAGCTACATTGTAAATAATGCATATTCTAAGTGCAATTCTGTACTCCCCATTTATTTAACACTCATTGATTCTTGGGACTTCCTCTTTGAAGTTTCATGTTCATTTAACAAACTTTTGGGAGCTTTGTTCAATGTTATGTGTGTTCACTTCCCAAAAGCAATACACTTTGCAAAGTGAATTTAAAAACTTAAAATTCAACTAGCCTAATAAATGCAAAACTACATATACTATTTACGTGGAGAAAAGAAGATTAGCTACAAGAGTCAGGCTGTGTAATAATGCTCATACTTTTATGTCTTTTGTTGCATTCTAGTATTTAACAGAAACTTTAAAAAAGATAAAGGAGTAGCTAAACACAAAAGGAATTTTTTCATACTAAAACAAATTTACAATTTCTAATATTCTCATGTAGAGATGGTATTATTCTCCCTTTGTGGCCCAGTTCCATCGCTTAAGTTCCAGATTTTCAAAATTTGGGACATGGGACTTTCACTTCTGACTCAGATGAGAGGCTGGTAGTAGACCTCAATTTCCACTGAAGAGTAGAAAAAACAAATAAACACAAAATCTTCTGTTTGAAGGTATTGTAGAGTTTCTGAGTCAGCAAGGACTTGAAAGGTTACCACCAGGAGGTAAGCCAGCATTTTAAACCACAGTTTATCTTGAGGTATTTGCCAACTGCAGGGCCAGGTGTGTTTCTGAGAATCTAGGCTGCTTTGGCAGAAGGTGGAGAATAAGAGACAAAGAAACGAGCAGAGCTTTTGACAATTTCATGGTGTTTGAGAGAAAAACATAGCATAGATATAAGGTTCCAGTATACTGCTATGATCAAAGGAGCAAAGAGCCATGCCTGACACTAGACCTGTTGTCCCCTTGACCAAAGCCACACCTAGCAGGGACTAAGAATTTCAGGAGCACATCTCTAAAACCTGGAGCAGTGTTTTCCACAGTCTTGCAGTTCCAAGAAGATAAAGATTAGCAATCAAGACCCACCAGTGGGCAGGAACCATGGTCAGCATCCATGATCTCACTAGGCTTCCTAAAGGGCTATGTCCTAAAACAGCGGAGGAAGAATCAGAGTGGGGAGAACCTTGCAAAAGTGTAACCCTGACTCTCATCCACTTCATTCTTGATTGGATTAAACTGATTAGCATCTACTCTATATGGCTAGAAGGAAGGGTGGAAGCTATGTGAAGGAGAAGATACTCATTTGTCACTATACTTTTTATATACAATGTCACAAGGATAACCAAATACTACCAATAATGCCAAGAAATAAAACTAAACTATTAAAAATCAAGAGAAAAAATAAAGTAAATAGAAACCCATGCACAGTTGATCCAGCTTTTAGAATTAGCAGACAATAACTTCAACATAATTATGTTCAATTTATTTTAAAAACCAAAGAAAAAAGATGAAGAAGGTATATAAAAATATGCACTATTTTGCCAGAAAATTTCAACTTAGTTAAAAATATATGGAATTTCAATAAGTGAAAAATAACTGGACATTAAGTTGTGACTACAGAGATTTAATGCAAATTAACCCAGCAGAAGACAGGAATAGTAAATAGACAGGTCAATAAAAAATATGCGTATTAAAATAGGGAGCTAAGTAAAAAAAGATCCACAATGTAGACAAAAACATAAATGACATATTGGAAATAGTAGGAAAAAGTCTAACATCCATGTAATTGGAGTACCCAAAGGAGAGTAGAAAGAATGATGCAGAAGCAGTATTTAAAGTTATAATGGCTGAGGATTTTCTAAAGCTATTAAAGTCACAGATTCAAGAAGCTTTTTACATTTCAAACTGGATAGTTATAAAGACTAGTGAAAAATAAAATGAGAGACAGAGCGAAAGAGATCTTAAAGGCACCCAAAGGCGAAAAAAAGGACCTATTATCTTCAAAGGAGCAAAGAGTAACACTTGACTTTTTGATAAGAATGATGGAAGTGATAAGAAAGTGGAAAGACATTTTTAAAGTGCTGAAAGACAATAACTACCGATCTATGATTTTACTTCCATCAAAATTACAGTGAAATAATTTTTTAAACAGACAAATTAGTAGAGAATCAACCATTTCTAAAAACCATCATTAACAGACCAACAAATGAAAAACTGCAGGAATTCTTCAGGAAGAAGGAAAACGATCTTAGAAAGAAACAGAAATTCAGAAATGAACAAAGAAGAGAGAAAAGGATAAATATGTGGATACATATAAGTAAATAAATATTAATGAAAGTAAATAACAAATACTATCTCTTTTATCTTTTATCTCATATATGTGTAATTAAACTGAATGACAATTATTTTTTTTTAAGCAGGAGAAAGAATAACTGCAGTGAACTATTCCAATGTCCTGTCATTGCCTGGAAAATGGTAAAAGGATAATGTCTATTGGACTATGTTAAGTCCGGCAATGTCTAGAGTGGCCACCAGAAGAATAGCAACAAGTTGTAACAGGATGAACAGTGTATAGACTAGTAGATTTAAAAAATACAGCAAAAATCTTAACATGAAAAAGAAATGAAAAGGAACAAAGAGAAATGAGACAATGAAAACAAATAAGAAGGTGGCAGATTTCAAGCCAAATACATCAGTAATTTCAGTAAACATAGATGAACCTAAGACTCTAGATTGTTACGTTGGGGTGGCTAAAATAAGCAAAATCTATATCTTGTTTATAAGACACAAAATTAAAATATAGAAACAAAAATAGAAACAAAAAGTTTACAATCAATATTTGGAAACTACATACCTCTTTTTCTTTTGGTCAGGAAGATTCATCCTGAGCTGACATCTGTTGCCAATCTTCCTTTTTTTTTTTCTCCTCAAAGCCCCAGTACATAGTTGTATATCCTAGTTGTAAGTGATCCTAGTTCTTCTATGTGGGATGCTGCCACAGCATGGCTTGATGAGCAGTGTGTAGGTCCACATCCAAGATCTAAGCCAGTGAACCCTGGGCCACTGACACAGAGTGTGTGAATTCAACCTCTTGGCCTCGGGGCTGACCCCAAACATAGCCTTTAAAACTAATCAAAATACTGCTGATCTAATATTAGCTACACTAATATCAGAGAGAAATACAATAGAGAAATCTGGGGGAAGAAGTGTGGTTACAAAGCACAGTGAGCTCAATTGATGGGAAAAATATAGCCATGTTAAATCTATCTGTTTTCGGTCCCCAAAACATAGCTTCAAAATACATAGAGCAAAAATTGACAAAGTAAGAGGAGAAATAGGTAAAGTCACAATCATAGTAGAAAAGTTGATCACATCTGTTTCATAGCAGGTAATACACCTGACAAAATATTAGTAAGGATATAGACAATCTACTCAATATAATTGACAAACTACAAATTGACGTATATGTGACATCAAGCCCTCAAATGACAAAAATCTTCAAGAAAGGACATTTATCAAAACTAACCTATTATTGGGCCATAAAATATGGTTCAACACTTCAAAGTTGAAATAATACGCTAAGAACAAGAATTAATAAAATGAAAAATATTAAACAATAGAAAAAAATCAACAAACCGAAAGTAGGTTCTTTTCAAAGACCAAAACGATAGAGCCAGCCCTGATGGTGCTCTGCTTCGGCAGCCTGGGTTTGGTTCCCTGTAGTGGAACCACACCACTCATCTGTCAGTGGCCATGCTGTGGTGGTGGCTCACATGGAAGAATCAGGAGGACTTACAACTAGAATATACAGCTATGTACTGGGGCTTTGGGGAGGGGAAGAAAAAATGGAAAGGAAGATTGGCAACAGATGTTAGCTCAGAGTAAATCTTTCCCAGTGGAAAAAAGAAAACTCCAAAAAGACTAAAACAATAGGCCTCTACTAGAAAAATTTAATAAAAGAAATAAATATACAAATTACCAGTGTGAGTAATAAAAACTAGTATAACACTATAAATACTTCAGATTCTAAAAGATGCTAAGAGGATGTAATAAAGTTTATGTCAGTAAACTTAAAAATTTAGATAAAATGAACAGAATTCCTAGAATCAAAATTCCAGAGACCTCACTTACCAAGACTGAAACAAGAAGAAATACAAATGTTATTTCAATAATTCTGTACATATTAATTAAATTGAATATGCAATTTAAAATCTCCCAGACAGAAATCTTTAGGCTCATGGTATTCAGAATTGCACTAGAGGTCCTAGACATTGGAATAAGGTAAGAAAACAAAAATAAAAATCATAAAAATGGAAAAGGTAAATTATTAGAATTAATAAATGAACTTAATAAGGTTGTCAGATACAATGCTACCATATAAAAATTAATTTTATGTATAAACCAGCAATGCTGCAAATGTTTAAATGATACTATTTAAAACGCCATTTAAAAATTAAATGGTTATTGTTATGTCTAATGAAATATATGTAGGAAATTGCAAAATATGATTGAGAGAAATTAAGAAGAAATGAAGGAATTAAGAAGAATGAAGGGGAAAAAATGAAAGACTCTCCCACATTCATCTATTTGAACATCCAACATTGTTGTCAATTCCATAGATAGATCTCTAGATTCTGGCTTTTTCTACAAAAGTATACAGATCAGATGGAAGTGGATCTCACCTTCACCTAGAGGTGGGCCACCAGGCAGCTTGTGCGAAGACCAACATTTTATTCAGAAAATAAATTTGCCTCTACTGAAACATCTGTACAAGTATTGGGGTTCTGTGAACTCCAGTGAAAGACAGGAGAAAAACAGAAGTACGGAGTTACAACTCTGAATTTGAATAACATTGCTTCTTAATTGAAGTGTTTCTCTGCTTGTTTATTCAATTTAATAAACTCAAAGGTAAGATTCTTTTTATGTCAACATCAGTTTGTGGTGCAGTGTCTACTCTTTCGAATAATAATAATGGTTAACACCTACAATAGCCTTTTTATGGAGCAAGCACCATTCTAAGTACTTTCAATATATCAACTCATTTAATCCTCCCCCAAACCTAGGTTTGTAGGTAACAATACTATTCTCATTACATAGAGGAGGAAACTGAGGCACAGAGAGGTTGTCACTTGTACAAGGTCACCCACTAGTAATCTGGACAGGGTTTTGCTAAACTCTGCATTCTGACCGCTATGCCCTGGTGTTCCTTCTTTACAGGAATTTTTAATACCCTTTACCTTAAACAGAAATAAAAACCTCTTCTATATTCAAAGATTTTTGTCTTAGCATATTGTCTTAAGAAGTCTGCTTGATAGTAAGTATCTCGTGAGCTGGACGACTGCTCAAAATCTCTCACATTTCATTGCTATAAAAACCAGGTCTTTCACATAAGCAGAATCTTAACTTTTAATTTGTTAAGGAGGTTGAACAACCTTAGAATCAATCCAAATTGAATGAAATCATTCAGGCTCAAGTGAAATGCAGAAGAGACAAAAGCACAGCCTTTCATTATGACATTTGAAGCTGAACTTTACTCTGCCACAGTGTTCCCTCTGATACTGCCCGAAGCCCGGTTATGATGAGGCCCCAGTGGCCACGATCTACGGCACGGCCTTAAAACTTAGCCCGTAGATCGCTCTTTACACCTTGGCCGACTGAGGAATACTACAAAGATAATCTGGCTATTATTTAAACTGATACAAAAATAACTTTTGGAAAAACTCTAATTGGATCTAGGTAGAATTTGAAGTTTTCTATGCTATTTTTCTTCTTCTGTGTGCTAGAGAAGAAGAGATATGGCAGTCTGGGTGTGATGGAGGAAGCAACAGAAGGAAGTCAGAATGGGAAGTCACCGTGATAAAACGCAGGCAGAACTAATGTGAAGGCCAGTGGGACATTTTCCAGCCTCTTAAAATCAAAATAATTTTCTAATCATTGAGTATCTATCATATGTTAAAATGAGAGTTCATTAGGCTATTTCAGCTTTAGTATTTTTATTTTTCTGTCTCTAAAGGGAAAAAAAGAAAAGCAAATAAAAGGTTTTGTAGAAGTTTATAAGCAATGTAAAAATTGATATTTTACTATTTTAGTGCTAGAGTCAACCTACAAATCTTATCTTTGCCTAAATTCCATTTCATTATATGTCATTACGAGAGATTAATAGAAAGAGGATCCTTCCAGCTCTTGGCATGAGATTTTGCAATACATAGAGTAGTAAAAAGACCAATAAGAATATTGATAACAGCAAGGTTATTGAGGGCTTGCTATATGCAGGTTAAGAATTTTACATATATTATGTATTCAATTCTTCCAAAAACTGGATAAGGTAAAAAAAAAATAGTATTGTGGGGTGTGAAGATGGTAAGTAACATGGCTACTAAGTGAGTTGTTTAGTTAAAGATCAGAAGCAGGGAGTCTAGCCTGGATCAATAATTGTAGCAGGCAGAAGTAGCTTCATTTAGATACCTTATATCTGAAAAATTCCATGACAAGAAAGGCTATGATTTTTGATATGTGGTTGATTTGGAGGCCAACCTCAAAAGTCCTCATTACAGATAGAAACAGACACTGTATTACTACGTTCAAGCTTCCCAGAAGCCTTCAGATAAGAAAAGCAATTTTATTATAAGTCAAAGCTATTCTCTGACAGATGCTCAGAAAGCCTATCAAAGTGTTATAAAACCTATTGCTCCCATTTGAGAATGCCATTTAAGGATATTTCGAAAAATGCCCCCAAATTATGTTTTAAGTCTTGGTGATGATTGAGAATTAGTCATAAAAGTCAAGTTTCAACAGTGAAGAATTAATTTTCTCTAGATACACAGATCCAAATGGGAAGGCTGGCACTGGCCTTATGCCATCAAGGATCAAAATTTGTCATCTGGTGGTGACTTAGAGGAAGTGTAGGCACGTAACACCAGAGCAAAAACATAATTACCCTAGTGTCTTTCCAAGATACCGAAACCACAGATACGATCAGAGTGAGCGAAACTTGATATGAGGGAGAAGGTGGAAAACATCATCGCTATTAATCAGGACGCAGCCGCATAGCGATGTAAGAATGTGAGGTGACACCTGTGATACTCTGCAGAGTTCCTGACCCGTATGTTTTAAAGCTCTAAGAGGTATTTGTATCAGTTTACTCTGGCTTTAAAGAGATAGAACAAAAAACCTTGGAAGGGAACGTAGGAGTTCCTGATGACAGAGGGCTTCCTTTAGTTTTTTCCAACGCTGTCTGGTGAAAATTAGATGGTGAAGTGAGAGAAATGAGCCGGGCTAACCCTGAGATTGGCATGTTGAGGACCTGGGTCAATGATGCCTTTTCTCTCTCTAGACTTTGTATTTCATGTCAGATCTTTCAACCAAGTCTTGATTCTTTCCTTTTGCATAAATAAGTTAATTAAACTTTTTTAAAAAGCCTAAAATTTGCTTTCTTTTGAAAGTATTTCAAGATAACTTTAGACTGTATCTCAGTTGATCTCCAAATTTTTATCATTTCTCTCTCTCAGCCTCTCCAAACCTTAGAACACATTTTCTGGCACTTTCTAACACAATATTTTGTGAAGATGTATATCAATATGTAACATTGAACATGAATAAAACTGGAAAATAAGATAACACAAATGAATACTTCTTCATCTCCAAATGTAAAATGTCAATACAGATGCTCAAAATAGCTATTTATCCTGACACCGATAGTCCTATTTGAGAAAAATGTCACAAAGCAGCTTTTGTTTGGAAGTCTCTTAACTCTGTGACCTTAAATAGTGAAGAATTATCCATGGTGCCCTTGAATTCAGTGATCTTGCTCAGGTCTTTGTTAATTGTTAAGTCTTACAGAGAGCACTTAGGAAAATGAAAATGAAACATTAATATTCTGGATACACATTATAAGAATGATTTAAAACAACATACTTAAACGCTCGAGCCTAGTTTAATTGAAATTTTTTTCAATATAACAGTTCTTAAAAGTCATGAATGCTTTCATTAAATTATAGATTGAGTCATACTTCTAAAGGCTCACAAAATATTTTAAAAAGACACATTTTGAAGTTACTTGTTCCAAGGGTATACAATATTGACTCCAAATTAATGTATTGAGGAAAAATTAAGTTACGTCATATAAAGTTTAACATTAAAATACCAGATTTCATAAGACTCATTGATGGCATGAAACAATTGAACAGCATTTTGTGTGTATTTGGTACAATTTATATATTTCATAGTGAAAGTGGTCAAAATTTATAGCATGCTTAATTAGTGAGAATTCTAGCATGAATAATAGACTTAAGGATATTTTCTAATATCTGAAATTTTCTTGTTTGAAATCATTCATGTGATCCTATTTAAATCAGCACATTCTTTTCTGATGTGCATTTCATTTTTTGTAGACTTTTTTTCTTAGTAATGCATTTTAATTTCAGATTGTATGCTATTTGGCATTTGCTTCCGAAAAATGAGATTCCATCCTGCTCCTTCGAAGTTTTACAAAATGTCACCAAGATAATATCGTCATGGATTCCATGTCAAATAGTAATATTTTGATTTTCCTTGCTTTAATTATCACTTGAAAGCAATTTTCACAACCAGTAGGTGCCTGTCTTAGTAATCTGCATTCCCACTTATTTCCCTTTTTTCATAATTTTCCTTTATTTCTGGTGTTCTCTACTGTTTGACATATAAAATGGTGTCTGCCAGCCAGTTGTCATGCAGCCAGTGACATACCTATGAAAATATCCAGGAAAACATGGAGAAATTCACCATAGTAGTGAAACTGAGACACCCGGTCAGCAGGCTGCTTAAATCTGGGAGGATTCTCACCAGCTGTGGGGCTGCTGACTCCCGACTCAAGGATGTCATCTTGGCTGACTTGTGCATACTGATTTAGGGCAGATCCTAAGACCTCAGTCTTTCCTCCAAGCATGCATCCGAAGGCAAATGTTTATCAGCACCAACCAGCAAACTAACGGCTGATGCTCTCGTGTTAGTACCTAGGCGCTTTAAATGAATTATCTGAGGTCATGCTTGTAACAATGCTGTCTTATGGGTGCAAATATTACTCCCATTTTGTGCATAAAGACCTGAGGCTTAGAATGTTTAAGTGATTTTTCCAAGGTGTCAGAAGTTGGAGTGGTCAGACTACGCTTTAAACCATGAGAGTCATGCTAATTTCTGCGCTGTACCTGTTACTCTCTGCTCCCCACGTCCTCAGAGAGGTGGCTCCATTGAGGCAGCCAGAGTCCTTTCCTCAGACAGAAAAATTACACTCAAAGTCTATCAGATGTCAAATCTGTAGGAATCCTTTCACTTTCCTGCGGTGTTTCCTGGTTTATTGAGAGGATTTCTACTCTGGACGTCCGTGATAACTTGTTTGTTATGCATTGATACTTCAGAAGGAAAGCTGATCATTCCTTTTATCCAAGGACGTCTCATTTTTGTGTTCTCAATTTTTACATTTTTCGCTTGGTTTTTATCTTCAATAAAGATAACTTCCAAACTTCACCTGGAGTTCATCTTCAATACATTATCTAGGAATGGAATATTTATTGAATATTTCTGACCCCACGTGTATCCACAGAAAAGTTTTGTCTTCTCACATATATGTTAACTTGACTAGGTAGAAATATTCCTACTTCATGAACTTTTCCCGGCAATTCTCTGTGACGTGTCTTAAGATCTCTTCTCGCATTTCATCTTGTGAAGAAGTATGCCAGTCTTTTTCTTTTCCATTTGGAGAGAAGCTCGTTTTTTTGTTTGTTTGCTTTTTTCCTGGATGTGTAACACTTTCTTTTCACGCTTGTAAATCATAAAATATGGCAGAATGGGAGGAAACACTGCTCTCTTTTCAATTCAGATAAAGATTGAACTCTATCTCCATTTCTCCTGCATTTCTTAAACTCTGAAGAGTTTTTTTCCATAATTTATATGATTATTGTTCTTGCCCAAGTTGCTCTGAATTCTTTGGAAAAGCCTCTTATCCTTATGTGGAATCTCCCTTCTATTTTTTCCTGAACTGTGAGAAAGCTTTCCAAGTTATCACATAACCTCAGCTGCATTTTCCTAAGTCCGTTTTCCTCCTAACTGCCTTTGTTTCGGACTGTAATTCACGTTTTAGTTTCCTAGTTCCCTCTTCATCTTGAGTATCATTCCCTACTGCTTTGACATCCGGTTAGGCTTTGACTGTAAATAACTTAATTTCTAGTTTCCAATCGCATTATATTAATTTGAGTTCCTTCCAAAAGCAGATCCTGAGACAAGGATTGGTGTACGAGAAGTGGATTTGTGAGGTGATGGCTACCTGGCTAGGGACGTGTGGAAATGAGATGAGTAAGGACGGGCAGCTCTGTGGGCAGCTAACCCTAACCCCAGGCAGTGCAGCCACATACCTGAGAGTTGTCACATGAGGGATGAGGGATGTGGGTCAGCTGTTTTGAGGACTGCTCCCTGGAGAAGTAAGTGCCCTGGCACTTTGGTCTGTCATAGGGGTGGGCATCAGAGAGAGGCTGGAATGCCCATGATGCTCTGGAGGTGAGGCCAGCATGGACTGAAATAGTAAAAGTGAGAGGAATGGCAACATCTGTGGCAATTATCATGGGAAAGAAACCTCTCCCATTGGCTGCATGAGATCTTTCTCCAGAAATGCTGGCCCTTCACGCTAGTGTATCATTAATGTTCATTGCTAATGTTGTATCTGAGTTACTCTTTTCTTTTCACTTTACTGTGTTTCCCACTGGGCACATTTTACATTTTAAAAAGCACCATATACATAAAGAAAATTGCACACACCAGTGAATTTTTATAAATTAAACACACCTGTGTCATTAGCATCCAGATAAGGAAACCGAGAATTAGCTACATTCCAGAAACTTCTCTGTCCTTCTCTCCAGACTCTACCTCTTCTCCCATCAAGAGCAGCTAGCTCAATTCTTACTTCTATCAGCATAGATTGATTATGCCTGATTTATTACTTTGCATAAGTAGTCATACAGTGTGTACTTTTTTTTGTGTCTGGTTTCTTTCTCTAATGTAATGTTTTATTCATATGGCTGCATGTAGTTGAATATTGTTTATTTCCAATCCTGCGTAATGTTCCAATAACTGTATATATCACAATTTTTTTAATCTATTCTATTGTTGATGACCATTTGGATAGTTGCCAGTTTGGGGCTATTACGGGAAGAACTGCTATGAACATTCTAGTTCATGACTTTTGGTGAATGTATGCATGCATTTCTGTTGGATATCGACACCTAGGAGTAGAATTGCTGGGTTATTGTGTGGTTGTGAATTTAGTGTGTATGAAACTACTAGATATTTTTCCAAAGCGATTGCACCAATTTTACTCTCATGAAACCGGTATATGAGAGTTCCAGTCACTCCACATCTTTGCCACCTTTGGTATTTCCATCTTTTTCATTTTAACCATTCTGGTGACTATTCAGTGGTATGGTATTCTGGCTGATAAAGTTGAACATCTTTTTATGTGTTTACTGGTCATTTGGAAATCCTCTTTTGTGATGAATTTGTTCAATTCTCTTATGCATTTTTCTTTTGGACTGCCTGTATTTTATCTTTTAAGATTGATTTGTAAGAGTTCTTTATATGTTCGGGATGTTAGTCCTTTGTCAGGCATGTGTATTGTGAACATGCCATGTATTTTCACTCTCTTCATGATGTCTTTTTATGAACAGAGCTTCTTAATTTTAACAGAACAATTTATCAATTTTTTTCTTCAGTTGTTAGTACTGATTTGTGCACCATTTAAGAAATATTTTCTTAGTTCAAGGTCACAAAAGGCTCCCTCTATATTTTCCTCTAAAATCTTTATTGTTTACTTTTTCCAATTAGATCTGAAATCTATCAGGAATTGATTTTTGTGTATGGTGTTCAAATACACTTTGTGTCCCATACAGATAGCCCATCTACCCAGCACTGTTTGGTGAAGAGACCATCCTTCTCCTGGCTGCTTTACAGAAGTGCCTTTGTTTGAAATCAGACACCTGTGCATGAGGTCTGTTTCTAAGCTCTAGTCTATTTCATTGGTCAATTTGTCTACCCTGACCTTTCCAAATTAAAAATGAGTCTCTCTTCATTGTCCCTCCATTCATCGCACATATACTAGGTTGTGGAGAAAGAATAATTTTCTGTAATTGAGAAAGAATGCAGCTGAATTTGAGGTCTGTTGGTAGAGCTTTGTACATTCAAAGAAAATGAAAATACTTTAGTTTTGAGGCATGTGGTTCATTTTAACTCCTGAGAATCTGGTGACATGGTCAGAATGACAAAAAAGAAGTTCAGTCGAGGGGTGCATCTATTTGTCTGTCTGCATATTTATTTTGGGAAGATAACTGGAATCAAGCCAGGAGGGGAGTATGATTTGTCCTCAGATTACTTCAGTTTCTTCTTATAATCTCGTGCAATTAGATGTTGTTATTCATCTGACTGATGGATAGCAATGACCAAAAGAACACATGCTCTGGTTAAATTTTAGCAAATGTGTACCAATCTTGATTACAGCATGAAAGACAAAAGCCAAATAGCAAGGGCCTGTGTTTGCTGCAGAGGGAAAGAGAAAGGCAGGAAAATCAAAAGATCTGGGCTGATTTCCTAGCCATGTGTCATTTTGAGCTTTCTAAGAGTCCATAAAAGTTTTTTACAAACTGCTAAAAATTCCCTCTAAAATGTTCATTTCAATTTAACAACCCTCGTGAAGGCATTGCTGGTCATCTGCTTTGTTTGATTAAGAACAATGTAGAAATTACGGAGGAGAAAGTCTAGAACTTTCTCTATGAAGGATAGAACATTGAGAGTGTATAAAATTCTGAGTCTACTTTATATGCCTTTAAAATGGTATTTTAATAGATTGATTTATGTTTATTTTTAAAAACTTAAATCCACAGGATTCTTACTCTACAGCCCATGGGCCTGTGGTTTATATTTAATTAGATATGATATCTAAGGTCATCTGGGAAACACAATAATCATATGGTAAAACAGGAAAGTTAGGTTGTTAGGAATATGATCATTATTTTTTATAGAAGCATATACCGTGTCTCTCTCTCTGTCTCCCTCACTGTCTCTTTCTCTGTCTCTCCATCTTTCCATCTCTCTCTTTCTCTTGTATGTTTACGTGTGTGTATGTGACGTAGATATTGGGTGTTTTCAATGGAGTTGGAAAAACGTTAAAAGAGTCTAAGAAGCTAAGGAGAATCTTTGTGTCCCCGGTTTGGACTAAGGAACAGATGCAAGGGAAGCTGAATGAGGAGTGCAAGGCTGAGCGGAAGAGGAAGCCTTTAAATCTTGTTTTCAAATGAGGCACAGCACAGAATGGGGCGCTTGTTTGCTTAGAGAAAATCAAGCCTGAGTGTGAGCGCAGTGGCGGGGGGCGGGGCCAGCAACAGTCGGGGAGCTTCAGAGGAACTGGGGACGGGGAATGGGTCTTAATCAGGGGTCTCTAGCTGTGTTTGGTAATCAGCAGAGCCAGGCTCCCCTTGATAAGGAAGACCTGGTGGCAGAAATGATTTCAGAAAATCTCACCTCGAGTGCTAATCAGCAGTGAGTAGATTTGTGGGTTACTGTTTACAACATGGAAATACCTACATGCTCCTTATCTTAAGAAATTTTATACGACTTTCTCCCTCTTTCCCTCTGACATCAGGAGAAGAAAATCAAGAGAACCGGCCTTTGAATTTCCAACCTATCTTTCCAGAGGGAGCACAGGGTACCAGGCTAACAGCTTGGCTCTGAGCTGTGTCAAAAAGAAGGCCGCCCTCCCTTAGGGGGCATTACAGGGGCTTCCAGTCTCCTTTTAGCTCCAAAGGAAGGAATGTAATGCAGTTCTCATTTAAGGACAGAGATGACAAACCAGAGATGATCTGGAAAGCTTAAGGCTGTCGAACCATTTCACCAGTTTTCTTATTTTATGTTTTTAGGGAATATGTAAAAACTCCAGGGATTTTATCACCACGCATTTGCCGTGGCTTTGCATAAAGTCACATCTATTTTTACCAGTCCCAATAACGAGACACTCGCTCCTTGTGTTTAGTATTAGCTGCTTTCAGCCTCCTCAAGCCACGCACCAATTATGGGCCATCCCATTCAGGTATCTGCCCTTCTCCGTGTGAGTGCAAAGAAGCCATGAGAGGTGGGCATTCCACAGAGCTGTTGACAAGGCAGGCAGGCTGTTTCTCTAGAGAAGTCAGATAATACAAGGAGGAAAGCACTAAATTGAGAAAGAAGGCTTTGACAGAGGGGGCTGTGGGGCTGAAAGAGCACTTCCTGACTGTGGGGCCCAATCCTGGCCCCATGGATGGTGGACAAAGGGATTGTTTGCTCTCCCTCGAAGAGACCGGTGCCAAATTGCCAGCCACGGTTTGGTCATGACTGCCAGGGCCCTGTCCCCTTCATAATAGGGATGTTTGTCTTTGGGAAACACTTTAAGTTCTCCTGCTGGGGTTTCCAGGGCATGAGAATTTCCAGTCCTGGAAAAGGAATAAAAACCCCTGTCCTTTTCTTTGCTAGCAAGTTCAGAGGCTGGCCGCCCCCAGCGTAGGGCGGCTTTGTTTTTAGCTCAGAGATTGTGTTTGATCCAAGCCAGTGGAACAAAAGCTGATTATCTCACCTTTAAATAGAGGGATTTCAGCAGAAACACTGAAGCGTTAGGGGGAGGGGAAGTGGGATGTGGCCAGGATGTCTCTCCAAGTGTCCTGGGGCATCCAGCCAGGGAGGAAGCCACGAGAAAGAACACACGCACACACAGAAGTCGTTACTGCCAACACAGAAGACAGTCTCCCTAGCTACTTGTATTTATGGAAAAGGAGATTGCAAGTAAACAGCCATATTAATTCAGTTGTGAGGGGCAACTCTGCTTTCTCAACGAACGGCTTATGTGTTACTCATTGTCATGTCATCCAGACAGTTCAGTCTCCTCCAGGTGATTTTTCTTCCCTGTCCTTACAATCTGGTGCCGAACGCTGCTCTTTCTTTTGGGAAGGAGTATGCTTGACTGGTTCCGGGGCTCAGATAATGAGAAGGGTGCCATGTCATCAAAAGGGGAGGCCCACCGACCCTTTAGAGAGAAGCCGCAACCCCAGGGCATCTGCTCTGTTGTGATATAAGTTAACAGTTTCTCTGACTTCAACCTTGGACCTCATTTTATCAGTAAAACCTTTAAAAAGAAAACTTTCTTTTGTGATGTTGGAGAAGTCACTTCTTGGTGCTTCAGGTTTTCTGTCTGAAAAACAGAATTGGTAGATGCTTCTTTCTTGCAAAGGTAAGAATATCTATTGAAATTTGTTATGATCTCTGAGTTCTAAAAGCTGACCTACACACACACAGACACACACACACTTGGCTTTCCAGTTATGATTGAAAATATGTAAATATGTCCTATATGTATTTTAATAATAATAATTGTTAACCATTTATCGAGAATTATATTTTAGGCATAGTATTAGCTTCTTTAAATATCATCTCCTTTCTCCTATATAGCACTCCTAGGATCCAGGTATTATAATTTTCATTTTATAGGTAAAAAAATGGACGCCCTGGGGCTGGCCCTGTGGCGGAGTGGTTAAGTTCATGCGCTCTGCTTTGGCGGCCCAGGGTTTTGCCAGTTCAGATCCTGGGCGCGGACATGGCACTGCTCATCAGGCCATGCTGAGGCAGCGTCCCACATGCCACAACTAGAAGGACCCACAACTAAAAATATACAACTGTGAACTGGGGGGCTTTGGGAGAAAAAGGAAAAATAAAATCTTCAAAAAAAAAAAAAAATGGAAGCCCTAAGATTTTAGTCCTCTATCCATGTCCATATTGTAAGAGGCAGTTGACTCTTAAGATTCAAATGCTAAGATTCCAAAACTTGGCCCCTTATTCATATACTGTACTTACAGTGCAAACTCCTATGCCTCATTGGTACCCAGGGTTTGCATGGCTTGCCTCTTCGAGGGGTAGACAGAGGTCCGTGATGGCAGGCACAATTTTAAAAGCCAATAATATCTTTTTTCTCCTGCAGATATTACAAGGAGAAACAAGATGTGTCTATAGCTTGGCACACGGGCATGATTCCTGCAAAATGGTTATATGATCGACAGAACATACAGTTCACCTAAGCAAGCATGGAGGAGTGAAGATTTTTTTTCTGTCCAAACCATGATGCAAAAACTGTTCTTCAGGAATCTCTGTCTTGGGTAATAATGTCCCTTCTTTTGAAACCCCAGGCTTTGTGCCAAGAGTGGATAGAATCCTAATAAACTTGGATGGGTCAACTTTGAAGCATGGATCCTTGGTAAAATGGATGAAAAACTGACAGGGAAAAGCAATCAGAAGTGGCTCCACAAATTCAGAGAAAGTCCATGTTGTGCTCATACAAGGAGATGTCCTGATGAGCTCAGCTCTTCTGACAATGTGTTGCAGTAAATAGGGGAGCGTTCTTGTTGAGATTAAACAGTTTTCTGGCACTTTTTGCATTTTCTTGATTCACTGTGTACCATTAAACTTTTTATGATGCTTTGTTTATTTTACGGACAAGGCATTAAATTCAAATAACTTCTTGAATGAGATTTACTCAGTTCATATCTCATTGTGGGACTATCTCATTATCCACGCTCATATTTCTAATAATGTAGACGAATGACCCAGACCTTAATGGCAGGTTAAAAAAGATTAAGTTAGTTCTGTCACCCAAAAGTATCCTGTGTCAAAGTTATCTTTGATCTTATGTATTTCTCACTGCTGGACAGTTTTGGAAAAGGACTTGAAAAAATATTAATGTGTGTGTGTGTGTATTTTCCGAAGTAATAAAATTGATAAAGAGTTACTGTACAGCCCCAAGCCATAATTTAATATTTCACTGTTGATTACTGACGTTACGTTTTCAGTGAAACTTGTAGTCATGTCACACAGGGTATAAATGGTGTTTCAAGACTCTGCCAAAAATTCTTGCAAACCCTGACTTGCACTGAATCTCAAATTGGGTTGTCTGTACTCCCCACCTCTTTGCTTGTTGGTTATATATAGATTTCCAAGGACAAGTCAAATCTGTATGGAAGTAGAAAGCCTTTACTTACCACTAATTTGAAAGGAAATTTTATCACTTCGTTTTCTTCCTTTCATCTGCAGATAAGCATTTTGCAGCGTTTTTAAAAGTGCAAAGGGCATCTTCTTAATGAAAGGTCTCCTGCGAATCCTACAGGCCTTCCACGCATGAGCAGACGGTTTTATTATTAGTTTTCTAATTTTCATCCTCTCTATTTGAGGGGAGGGTTTACTCTTTTCTAAGAATATGGTGTTCTAGCAGATAAAACTGAAAGGAAGTACTTTTGAAAATGATAAATAGAATTTCTAATATGAATAGATTAAAATAATTTGGGTTTAAAGACAAAGTTAGAAGTTAGAACTTAAAACTGATTTTTTTTTTACTTTTTTGAGGAAGATTAGCCCTGAGCTAACATCTGCCACCAATCCTCTTCTTTTTGCTGAGGAAGACTGGCCCTGAGCTAACATCTGTGCCAATCCTCCTCTATTTTATATGTGGGACACCTGCCACAGCATGGCTTGCCAAGAGGTGCCATGACTGCACCAGGGATCCGAACTGGCAAACCCCAGGCCATCAAAGTGGAGAGTGCAAACTTAACTGCTGCACCACCGGGCCGGCCCCTTAAAACTTATATTTTAATCTTAGCATTAGTAGAGTCTTATGTGACCTGCACATTTGTTTCGTTACATATTTCCTTTACAGAATAAAACATTGTTAAATTCCTTAGGTCTATTCCATTCCACATTTAGCACATGTTAATAAGTTTAAACCTGAAACTGCATACTCCCAAAGTTACCAATAATAACATTATAATTTTGAATAAAAAAGATACAGTTTTTAGTTTTATATATCAAAATTTCACAGAAGGTCTTTTAGGCTAAGTTCTGGAATTACTCATACAAGGGTAAAGTTTAGTTCTTTGCCTTACAGGTCCTGAACCTTCACTGGAGCTGAGAAGAAAATGAAACCAGGAAGAAAAAGGTGCTGAATGTGGGCTGAGCTTAATATCTGCTCTTTTGAATGTTTCCGAACGTGAAGCTGGCTTATAGCTTATCTTTTATCCATTCATTCATTCATTCATTTCTTCATCCAACACCTATTTAAGGATGCCAATGGGATGCCAAGTACAGGTCTCCGTGCTGGTACTCAGAATTAGTTAAAATTCAAGGTTAAGGGCACAGCCCCCAGACAGCCAGGTCTGCCCAGGACTTCTGGCCCAACTGCAAGGAGTTAGGGTCCAACTGCAGAGGTAGAGGGAGGAGTGCACAGAAAACCACTCTCACTTCTGACACCAACAGCAAGTTTGGCGGTTTCCCAAAACCACGCTCAGTTTCAAGAATTCACTAGAAAGGCTCACAGAAGTCACTGTAACCTGTTATACTCATAATTATGTTTATTATAGGAAAGGATACATTAAAATCAGCCAAGAGAAGGGCACATGGAACAGAGGCAAGGAGGCTCCAAATGCAAAGCTTCTGTTGTCTTCAGGATGAATGTCCCAGCATGGACATGGGATAATATGCATGGATTTTTTGCCAGCCGTGAAGATCACCTAAGCCTTGGGGTCCAGTTTTTAATGGGGCTTCATTATGTAGGCATGATTGATTGATTGATTGTCCACATGGCTAAACTCAGTCACCAGCATGTCCCTTTCCTGGAGGTGGCCTGAGGGGCCACCATGAGTCACCTTATTAGCATAAACTATTAAGTGTGGTCCAATGGACTCACCACGAATGACTGAGACACTCCAATCACTCTCACTCAAGAAATTAGAATAGTTTAGAGTTTACTTTCAAGGGACTGGAGAATAAGGCCAGACCTCTCTTTGGGCCAAAGTCCTTCCTACACAGCTGGGGATATAGCAGTAAACTAATGAAAGTCTGAGCCCATATGTGGTTCCTCCTTGAGAGTGGAGACACACGTGACTAAGTCAAATAGGTAAAATATATTATCTGGGTATATTAGGAGGCGATAAAAAAACAAACATGAGGAGAGGAGATAGAGAGTGTTGAGGTGGTGAAGGGTGACATTTTAGACATTTATATTTATGCCTTAATGAGAAAAGGATATCTAAAATATACCTGAAGGAGGTGAGAGAGAGCGCCAGGTGGACATCAGGCATCCAGGGAAGAGCGTCCTAGGCAGAGAGAGCAGCAAGTACTGAAGTGCTGAGTCAGAAAGATGCCTAAGGCGTTCTAGGAGCAGCATGGCAGAAATGGAGTGAGCAAGAAGGGGAGTGGTGGAAAACCAGGCCCATCATGTGTAAGCAGACTTTGTGGGGCCTCATGTGCCACTACCATTTGGCCTCGGTCTAAGTGATGGGGGAACACCAGAGGGCTTCAAAAGGGACACGCTCCAAACTACAGCAGATCGTGATCCCTTGGGAACTCTGTTGAAATAGACTGCTGGGGAGCATAGGTGCACTCAGAGCCCCCAGTGAGGTGGACTTTACAATCCCCAGGTGAGGGATTCTGATCTCTTGGACTAAAGAGAAGTGGAGTAGGTAAGAATCAGTCAAATTCTGAATGTATTTTGAATGTAAAACTGACAGGATTTTCTGAAGGATAAGATGAGAACTATGAGAGAAAGAGAAGAGTCGAAGTTGGCTCCAATGTTTTCAGTCTGAAACCTGAAAGGAAGAGATTCCCGTGAGCTGAGATGCAGAGGATTGGTGGAAAAGGGGTTTTGAGGGGACAATGAGGAGTTCCGTTCCGGAATGGGTAAGTTTGAGTGGAGAAGGAGGGTAGTGGGCAGTTGGGTTTTAGAAGACTGGGAAGAAGTCCAGACCGGAGACTTCAAAGTAGGGGTGACACCATGTAGATGGCGTTTAAAGCCACAGGAAGAGATTGGCAAGGGAGTGAGTGTACAGAGAAGAGAGCCAGGTGCTGAGTCCTGAGGTCCCACATTTCAGGTTCAGGGAAATGAGGATGAACTAGCAAAGAAGTCCAAGAAAGAGTAGCCAAATGAAAGGAGAGGATGCAGGAGGTCATGGTATCCTAAAAGCCAGATAAAGAAAGTATTTCAAGGGACACTGGGCGCCCTTGACAAAGCAATTCTGATGGCATGTTAAGGGCTAAAGTCTGCTTGGGGTGGGTATCATGGAGAAGAGAAATTGAACACAGGAGACAGACAATTCTGTTAGGCAGTCTGGCTGTAAACAGAAGGAGGAAATAGTGTAGTAGCTAGATATGTAGGGATCAAGAGAGGTTTTTAGAAATAGGAAAAATAACAGCATTTTATAGATTTTTGGGAAAACTCCAGTGGGAAGGGATGAACTACTGGAGCGATATCCTTGTTTAGGTGAGAGGGGATGAGACCCAGTGCTTAGGTGGAGAGGATGCCCTTTGCTAGGAGGAAGGTGGTTGCTCATCCACAAGAACAGTGGAGGAGGCTGAGAATTAAATGCATAGCAAATACAATGGCAGCAAATAAATGTCATGTGTGCCATGTGTTAGTTGCTATTTATGTGCCTTCCATATACTATCTCTTTTATTTCTCAACACCTACCCAAAAAGGTAGATGACGTTATTATCCCTATTTTGCAAAGGAGTAATTAGGCACTGGCTGATTAAGTAATTTGGCCAAGATGACCCCATCTCGTGGATGCGGGATTTGAACAGGCAGTTTAGCAAGAGTCTGGACCCCTAAGCCATGATAGCATGCTGCCTATGAAGAGAGGTGTGTAGAAGTGATAGTAGGAGCAAGTGGAAGTCTTTCTCTAGTAACTTCTATTTTTTAACTGAAATAAGAATTAAGGCCATTGGATAAGAGGGAGGATGGAAGAACATGTGAATGAGGTTTGAGGAGAGAGAATAAGGTATGAAATACTAATCTGGAAAAGTTGGAGAGGGAATGGACAGGGAATATAATATTATCGCCAGCTATTATTAAGGGCCTTCCTGAGGTTAATGATGGTGGATTTAAAATATCAGTCAGCATGGAGATGCATTTTTCTCCAGCCATGTCCAATTGCAAATGTGCAAGTGCAGCAGGGGACAAGTTGGGCTTAATCATGGTTTCGGTTTAACCTAGAGTAGAAGAGAATAGAGGGTGAATTCAAGGGAGTGATTATAATTATTGTTTATAGAATTAAACCTGCATAAAAAGAGAGGACATGAGGAAGGAGAGAGAGAGAGGAAAGAGGATTGGTGGATTGTAGGTCCCAGTTAGTAAAAATTGACACGCCAGCTAGTATTCCCTTTGGTGTAGAGATTTATCTGGAAAACTAGGGAGTGACCCTGGGGTGTGATGGATGACTCCCATAGAAGTGGTGGGTGGTATCCTCTGATGACATGAGAACTGAAGGTGGAACCTAAGGATTGGAAATCACTTTTTCATCTTTTTTGCGCATTTCCTCTATAGTATTTATCTGGTAAAATAGAACTCGGATAGAAAGGGAAAAGCTATTTACCTGGGTTTGCAAACCTCTTGGGACATGACAGTTTTACAAGATGCTGCTCCATCCAATTTGACTCTGCTTCTCATATTGATCAGCCCTGTAGACATATCTGATTTCTCTTCCCAGTTCTAATATCATTTGTCTCATCAGACTCAGAAAGAGCTTTTCTTTTTCAAAATTCATTCATGGTGCTTTCCTGGAATACTTTCTAGGAATGCAAATTCCAAGTTTGTGTTGCCAGATCCTTGAGGAATCACGAACAAATTACTGGAAGAACTTCAAGCCACTATCACTATTCAAAAATCTTGATGGAAATCATACATCTACCCAAAGAATGTTGCATGAGCAAAATAAAATTTCTTTCGCTTCAACTCTTGGGACTATAGCAACTCAAAGGGGTTTTCTTATGTGGACACAAATGAATCACAGACGAAACACAGACCCGGGGGATCTGCGGCAGGCTTCCTTACCATATTGATCCAGTCACAATCATCTGTATAGGGTCAGCCCTGTAGGAAACCATGATTAGGAAGAGATATCAAAGAATGAAAAAACAGTAGCAGTTAATTCTCCAACATCAGCCACAGGAACAAAGGATATTATTTGAGAATTTGCACTCATTTAGTCTATGAATGGCAAATAGCTTCCATTTTGCGTAACTGCTCATTGATAGTGTCTGTTGAGCTCTGTGTTGAACAAGAGTCTGAAGTCAAGTCTGATCTCAACAGGATGGTGCTCTGATGGACTCGCAATGATTGTCGTGGGCAAATTTAATTTAATCCAAGGTCTTTTTTGGATTAATTTAAGGGACGGGATGATCTAAAGAGGAAATTTATGAGAAAGTTGATCCAGAGACAATAAGAAAATTTCCAAAGACCCGCTGCAAGTTTGCAGCAATGTAAAGATAAAGATCTGCCCAGAGCCTCATGGGAATCATAGCATCATATATTCTCAAAGCCATGTCCTGGGGGAGTCACTGAACAGAAGAATTTATGATAGAAATAACACTACATGCGAGTCAGAAAAACTGGACTCCATCCCACGTTCTGTCACTATTTAAGATGCATTACTACTCAGGATTAATCTTGAAGAACTTACGTTTCACACTGGTAAAATGAGATATCTGTGCTAGCTCGCTTCTCTGGTAATTCCCAGCTCTAAAAAGTCAGACCAAAACAAACATGGCAACAAACCTCAAGCTCTCTAAGACAGCCCTATTTGGCTTTTCTCTCTAATTCTCCACTGTTTATATCAAAAGGCAAATGTAGGGTTTTTTTTTTTTCTCATGCTTCCATTGCCTCTGGATTAATATGATCATGTTGCCTCACTTTTCTGTCTCTCGTTACTGTTTTTTAGAATTAAAAATGATTATGAGTAGATCCGGGAGTGGAGAGTGAAAGGGACTTCCTATGAGACTACGCTGGACCACACTGTTTCAGAAACCTTTATTCTGTATTTCATTTAATCCTCTCAGCAAAATAGGTATTATAGATAATTATCCCCATTTCATAGATGGAGTTACAGAGTCTGAGAGAGGTTAGATGACCTTTGTAAGGGCTCAGTGCTGGAAAATTATACAGCATAGAATAAGTTTAAACTCTGACCTCTGGTTGCAATGGAAAATACTTTCTCTTGTATTGTGCTGCTCCACCGAAACATAATGAGCTGTTATGAGTTCCAACTTGGTATGGGCACTCTTGAAAGCCGTTTTATTTCCCCCTTAGCAGCCAGTTTGGCCTTGCATTAAGCAGTAAGTGTTCTCCCATGATTGGATTGTATTTCTCATACTGAAATTCAAAAATTCAGAACACCCATCACTGAGATACACCTCCTCATCACACGAAAATGCCTATTGCTCTAATTACCACATTTGAGACTTTTCCAAGAGGTAGGCTGGGAGCTTCTGCAAGTCATTGTAGGGAAAACATTTTCTGAGCAGATTCCTGGGGAGTGCAGTCATTAGCTCCTGCAACACGCAAGGATCTTTTGAAGCTCTCCTGCAGGAAACTTGAGAGAGATTCAATGAGCAAATGCAAATGGTATTTGCTGCAAAACTACAGCATTCCTCTGGGGGAATCCTGGCTTATAACGAAACAACTTTGAATTTAAGCAAAGTAGATTGTGGAGGAAAAGCTGTTTATCACTCCACGCTTTGGTTTGCTACAGCAAGAGAGAGCTTTAACTTCCTCGTTTCCTCCCCATTAAGAAAATAATTGAGGCTAATTTCATTCTTACGAAGAAACTACAAGACTGTTTGGATCTCTTCGGGTTTTTGGATGCAGGTAGTGCCAGAAGCTTCTGAGGCAGTAAACCAGACTTTCTCTGACTGTTCTTGGTGTGCGGGCATCAATAAAAGTCTCCTGCCATGGGACCATGAGCCGAAGAGGAAGATTGTAATGAGCTCTACCCTAAAGCTGCAGCTTCAGGGAAAACTAATTTTAGATATTCTTTCTGGAATCCATTTTCAAGAGGTGGCTTCTGGTTTCAGAGTTCTTAACATACATGCTGGTACATACAGGCATCTTTACGGAAAGGAAGGCATCAGAACCTCTCAAGATACACAGACCTTATCAGAAATGCAAGTTATGCACAATTTTGCCACTTCCGCTTCTAACTTAGTAATGTCATACCCAGAAAGTAGAATTTCTTCAAATGCCAGAATCACTACAGCTCTTTATTTACCTTCTAGGGGGATTCTGTGCTCACACTTCAAAATAAACATCCAATTAACACCACCCAGAGCAGGAACTGAGGCAAATCCTCTTGTGAGAATATTCTGGGGGCACCAAGATATATTTGGAAACCTAGTTCATTGCTGTCTGGAAAGCCCATGCTGTCCCTTATGCTCTCTGATTGCTGAAGGAATCTTTGCAGGAACAGGCTCTGACCAATCAGTTAATGATCCCCAGGAAGAATAACTATGTCGTCTACATTAATCTTTTTTTTGTTGCCCTTGGATAACGCATATGAAGCATTTTAGCGTAGTGCCTGGCACAAGGTAAACGCTTCATGTTAACCACTATTTTTTCATTTGGTGAGTATTTTTTGATCCCACTTCTTTCTATGGATTATACTACACCTTGGAAGAAAAGAAAGACTAGTCACATGGCTGCCTTTGAGGAGCTCATTTTTTTTTTTTTTTTCTGTCTCAGCATTGGGCACAATGTCTTGTGTCTGGAAGATGCTTAAATGATGTGAAATGCAGAAATGCATTAATTGCCATCACTCACTCTTGTAGATGTCAGAGCCCTCACTACCGAGTCTCCAGGCTTCTGGTCCCTCCTTGAAAACTCCCAACCCCCACCTGAGTAACTTGATCATAGCTGAAATGGCTTATCTCAGATTCCAATACAACGTTCTTTCTTCCGCCAACATAGGCTATAGTCAAGCAATTGTGAGCCATGAACAAGCTATTCAACAAGGGACCATTGACTCTTATGCTGAGGCTTCTGAGTGGTTCCACTTTTGGCTGCTTCTGTACCTTTCTCTGTTTTTTTCAATACAAAACCTGGTTATTGCTACTTGGGAATACATTGCCCAGTGAAAGCCAGTGATGGATTCTCGTCCCGTGGTGTATGCTCTGGTTTCTCACCTGGATTAGTGGTTGCCTGCCCTTTCCTTCTGGTGTCCCTCTCTCTCTCCCCAGGAGACTGTGAACTCCTGTACCAAATCTGCATACGCTCGGAGGTCTCCAGCTCAGTGTATGCCCTCTTAATGATGATGCTCTCGGTGAGGTCCACGCCAGTGCTCTGTAAGGCTCCCAGCTCCCTTTGCTTTTGCTTCTTAGTTGTCACTAAAATCAGGAGAATTAGCGTTTGGGCTTTACAACAAATTCTAACTTTGCCTTCGGTTTGGAGCCAGGCCAAACGTCCAGCACGGCATGCAGGGTAGGGAGGGAAGACAGCACTGGTCTCCCGCCGCTTGACTCCTTTGTTCTCGAAAATTTCACTTCTCTAGTGAAAAACCTTTCACCCTGGGAGCTCCCTCAGCAGTGGGGCTGTCATGGAGTAGCTCTGATCTAATTACATCTGATCATGAACCACGAGGAGTTCTTGCCAGGAAAATTTCCACGCAAGTGTGTTGTCTGGGAAAAGTCCTTCAGGTTCGGGTTTTGAAAGAAACAGGTACCTAGCTAGCTTTTTGCCACTGTAAGGGTGGTCTGCCAACCCGTAGCAGCTTGTCCCTTGATGCTCATTACAAATGCAGAACCTCAGTCTCTATCTGAGACAGAATCAGAATCTGCATGTTAACAAGAGTCTATACACATTGTATTTGATGAGCATTGAGCCATCTTTCACTAGCAGCTGAGCAGGAACCCAGCTACCTTTAGAGCTTCCAGAATATTTTCTAAAATATACATTTACTTTGCATGTGTGCCACTCCCCATTACTATCATTATAGACGTATTGTGAAAAACTGTGAAGTTTGCTAGCAAAATTCACCAAATCCCACAGAGTGAAGGTCCATGTTTAAATATAGTAAATATCAAATACAAGTCTCATTAAAAATTGGCATCTCTCATAACTGCCCTGAGGAAATTCACTTTTAATAGCCACGAATGAGATAAAGTAGATTGATTTCCTGTCTCCACAAAGCAAGACTGACAGGAGGCTGTTAATTGTTCTCAAGCGCCGCTGTAGGGGCATCGATGGTCTTGCAGAAAATAGGGAGGCTCAGTAAAGCACCTCCTGACAGCATCTGAAGAGGAGATTTTGAGAAGAACGGCAAAGACCTTCCAAGTTACTGCTGGAGAACATCCATGCGAGGCATCACTGGGCTTATGAGCAAGAGAAGGCTCTGCACAAAACCAAAATGGTTCGTGCTATTGGATCCTGTGGGAAAATACCAATATGGACACTAGATGCAGGACACCAGAATGCAAACTCACTGCGTCCTGATGGATTTGCAAGCATCAGAAGGTCATTTAGTTGAATCATCTGAGCTCAGGATCCCTTCTGCGAAGCCGACGCTACATTTCTGGGAAGCCCTTACTGTGGCTTGATCAGTGTTCTTTCAGAAGATAAAAACATTGTGCCCTAGTCCTTGGGCAGTTCTACCATCTGGAAGCTAGATTCATTAACCTCAGACCTCAACCGATGAGGCCACATTGACCTTGCAACCAGTAAAAGGAAACATCCTTTGCTTACCTAATGTTCCCTGCGGCTTCCAGCAAATACACCATTCTTCATGGTTGGTCTTAAACTTGGCATAATGTTATCCTGATTTATATAGAAGTTCCCGCGTTTCCCCTTGAGGCGACGGGACTTTGGTGCTGTGTGAAGTGATCCATATCTATGCTGTTTCTAATCCATTTGTAAAACCATTTATAAGCTGATTGGGGAGGAAAGGTGGTCTATAAATGCCTGGTAATAATAATGATTATGATGCTTATGAGTGATGAAAGATAACGAGGCATCGGAGCAGGGCAAACGCTGCCTACTCACAGACGCTGTTCCTCCTCTTCTCAAATGCTCTCTGACCGACTGATATTTGAAAATGAAAACTCCCTCTGGAAAGCTAGATGTCTGATTTGCCAGGATTAATCAGCACAGAAGAACCACGCTGGTCTGAAAGGGATTACGATTATGTATCAGTGTGCTTTAATTGTTTTAAATGGGTCGTTGTTTTAACGTCTAGGGATGTGAGTTTGGAGTGTGTGCTGATTCCACCTAGGTATAACATACAGTTCTGTTTAGAGGTTCGGGAATAAAAGGCCATTGTGCACTTAAGATTTACAGAGAGCAATTATGGTACTATGGGCATTTTAAAGGATTTTGCTTCATTTCTGAAACATCTCTCTCCTCTGTTATTCATTTTGCTTCCCGGTACAGCTGTGGGTCAAGACCAGGCTGGAGTGGAAGCCTTGAAAGCTGACAGGAATACAATGTGGTGGCCTTTTGTGAGCACTGGTAATTTCACCAATCATTAATCCACATGTGCGGCAGAGCTCTCCCTCTCATACATCTGCCCTTCCTTCTTTCCAGTGCAAACTTTGGAGTTCATCTACCTATCATTTCCCTTCAAATACAGTCCCACTGTCTGTGTAGGGGAGAGGAGGATGGCTCTGGTATACTAAGGTCCTATTGCTGAAATCCCATTGGAATAACTCAAAGGAAGTGATTTGAAAAGAGCAACATGTTTCCGATGCTAAAAGTATAGGAGGACAGTTTAGTTTTCTCTGCCTACAGCCCAGAATACATGACATTTATTCCTACAACCAGTTAACCAAAAATATGCCTTGTTCAAGGCAACGAGTTTTTCAGTTATATTTTTACCAGAGCATTTTATATTTGTGTGTGAATATTTCACACAATTTATAATCTGCCATAAATATTTTTTGCCAGTGCACATTAAACCAGATTGCAGATCCTTCCCACTGTGACTTCAGAGAAACCGCTTCTTATTTTTATAAATTAAAAATAATGTATTCCTAAGGTTCTAGTGTACACATGCACAATGCATACACACACCAATATAATTCTTAAACTTTTTAGCTATAAACAAAGAAGAATTCAGCATTTGAGATTTTTATTAGATTACAAACATTTTCAAATTTTGAGATAGTGAGTTCATATTCCACTTTTTCCAGGGAAATATAATTAAAATATATAAGGTGACAGCCATAGGGAGTATTTATTTCTACCCTACACCCTTATTATACTGATGAGATCATTTCTTTCCTTCTTCAACAATAAGCTAATGAATATCTCTTTCCTTTCTATTCCAAAAACTAAACTCATGTGCAGCAATGCCCTTATTTTTAGCTGTTTCATTGGCTCTCAGATTGACTGAGGCAAATGAACACCTACTCATTTCCCTGTCTCTTCTGTTCATCTTGTCCGTAACGCTGCTCACAGCATCATCCTGTCTCATAAAGGAAACACAGACTGAATCTACATAGATGGTGAGGTCAGAGATACCCTCTAAGGAGACAAGGAAGTTGACATTCACTGAGCACCTCCTATGCTCAGGAGATCTATGCAGCTAGATTATAGTGAATTACCTCATATTTTAAATATCATTATTATTACTATAAAAATTAATACAAGATCAGGGAAAAAATCAAACAGTACAATAGGTATACAATGAAATGTCATCCTCCTTGTCTCTCCCAGTTCTTTTCCCCAGAGGAGAGTTGCTATTTTTTATGTGTCCTTCCAGCCATAGTCTGTGATAGGCAAGCATATGTACATATCAGTGTGGAGTATACGTATGTACATTTCCCCACTTTTCTTAACCTAAAATGTAGGATACAGGGGCAGGCCCAGTGGTGTAGTAGCTAAGTTTGTGTGCTCTGCTTTGGTGGCCTGGGGTTCATTGGTTCAGATCCCAGGCACGGACTTACACACTGCTTATCAAGCCTTGCTGTGGTGACATCCTACATACAAAATAGAAGAAGATTGGCACAGATGTTAGCTCAGAGACAATCTTCCTCAAGCAAAAATAGGAAGATTGGCAATGGACGTTAGCTCAAGGCCAAGCTTCCTCATCAAAGAAAAAAAAGTAGCATACAATATACATTTTTCTGAACCTTATTCTTGTCACTTAATAATATTATCTCAGACATTGCTTTTGCTTGATGTTCATTTATAGAAGGACTTCATTATTTTGGATGGCTATATCATCCTGATGATTTATTTCACAGTTGTCTCAGTTGGGGTTTGATTAGGGAAGTGGGGCCTCTGTGAGTGATCTACAAGAATTAGACTTTACACAGTCTGGGGGAAGGTCAGCCGCCTTGTAAATCTGTGGACTCCACAAATGGTACTCATTCCGAAGTCGGCAGGTTTGGCAGTTGGACAAAAAGTTCGGGGACACCAAAGACAAACTGGAACCCATGGGGATAAAGTGAAACCATGTCTTTCTCTTATCACCTCTATTTTTCACCTTTCGGGGACCTGCAAGATAAGCTGCAATCCTCTACCGTGAAGCCAAACTCACAGCTGGCCAGGATGCAGAGAATCAGCAAGAGAAAATGCAGCCGGAGCTGCAGGAGCTGCAGGTCTGGCTGTTGCCATGCCTGAGATGGTGAGCAGTGTGGACACGAGATCCATGGGCACCTTCAAGCTCAGTGAGTCCTCCACTTCTGCCCTGCTCACCTTGCACGTGTCTCTTGGTGAGCCCTAATGCAATAACTTACCAGTGAGGGAATTAGGAAGCCTAGTTCCAGCTTGGCTGGGCTGTGGGGTCGAAGCTCTACCCTAGTCCCACATTGACGGAAGCTGATGTTTCTCATCTTTTGAGTCTGCAAGTGATGCTGTAATGAATAGCTCTGTACTTGCATCTTTGTTCACTGGTATCAATAGAGCTAGAAAATTAATTCCTGGAAATGGAATTGCTGGCCCAGAGAATGTGTGCATTTTTTATTTTATTAGATATTGTTAAATTTCACTCCAAAGAGGTTGTACCAATTTATATTCCAGTCAATGATGTATGAGAGTTCAGATTCCCCGACATCTTCATCAACAGAATGTATTATCTTGCTTTTTGATCTTTTTCATTTCGATAGGTAAAAAAACACATCTTGTGGTTTTAATTTGCATTTCTTTTTACTATGTGAGTGGTTGAACATCTTTTAAAAATGTTAAACCCATTCATTTTTTTTCCTTCTTACTATGTTCAGCCATTTTTCTATTGGATTCAGATTCTAGTTTTTGATATTAATTTATAAGAACTCATATATTTAAAAAATTTGTTTATTGTATATATGGCAAACATATTCCCCATTTCATCTTTTTCGTTTTATTTATGCAACAATTTACTGTTACGATACTATACTTATATTTTGATTATATGGTGTTTGAGCCTCCTGCTTTTAGAAAGGATTATCTCTTTTGCTTTTTAAAAAAATTCTGAAACATAGGTAATATGATTCCTATTATATTCATGAGGAACCTGAAGTTTGTAGAAGTTAAGGAAGTGGCATAAGGTCACATAATAAGTGGTTGAATCCTCCTGAGACCCACAGGAAGCATATGGCACAGTCAAATGCCAAATTTCCATGATCCAAATACCATGATAATCCCATGATGGAGAAGCAAAGAGAGGGATGGTTACTGGAACCTGGAGGGAAGGCATTGCTGAAAGAAAGTGAGATGCCTAATGAGCAGCTGCCCTCTTCAGCAGAGGGACATAGCCAGACCATCGGCAGCCCTGCCACTCTGTGAGGAGCTAGAGTAATATATGCCCTCACCTCTTTCTCTTCCCTTCAATAGACCTTTAGCTGATAATGCAAAATGGCTGAACCCCAGTGGAAGCCAAAGGCACAAATATTATTTGGGATTCACCTGGAAAAAGTAATATTTAACTTCTCCTTCTCACTTTTGAGGAAATAAAAATTACCTGGCCCTTCAAGTTTGTGACAGAGGAAGAGAAAATCAGTAAAATTCCTTGGGCACATTTAAAAATCTCTGGTCTGTGCCATGATATGTGAAGAAAAAACAAGGAACTCATAGTGAAGATGAAATTAACTGACTGCTCGATCACTAGAGTCAAAGGTATTGGTGCATTTGAGTCAATGGGATGTATCATTTTTAATGACAGTGGTATGTCACTAGTATTGTGAAATATTTCTCCTGCTCAAATCAGTTAATTTGAGAGAAAGTGAGCTATCACCAATACCCACGATACAGGAAAGCCATAGAAAACTGTGCATTCAAAAATAATCCTGAAACTTATTGTAAGGTTAAAACAAATGAGGGTGGGGGCCAGCTTGGAGGTGTAGTGGTTAAGTTCACACGCTCTGCTTTGGCATTCCAGGGTTTGCTGGTTCAGATCCTAGGTGGGACATACACATGGCCCGTCAAACCTTGCTGTGGTGGTGTTCCACATACAAAATACAAGAAGATTGGCACAGACGTTAGCTCAGCGACAATCTTCCCCAAGCGAAAAACAAGAGGAACATTGGCAATGGATGTTAGCTTAGGGCCAATCTTCCTCACCAAAAAAACACAAAATAAGGGTGGAAAAATGTAGGTCCTAGGGTATGGGCATGAGCTAGAGAAAAACAAGGCTGAATGATGTAATCCAGCCATGCTAAACTAACCTTAGTTTCTGAAAATGTCACTTCTTTCTAGTTTTGGGATTTGTGTGCTGGGTGAATTTGTGCAAGGAGAATCACAAAGCAGGAAGACATTTTCAGACTCTATGAGAGAAATAAACTACTGAATCAGGAACAATAGAGGAAAAATAGTATGGAGCTTAGGATCATTCAAAAGAAACAATATCCAGGACTTAAAAACTAAGGGAGAAGGGGGAGTGACATTATCTGAAATTTTAGGATTTCGTGCTGGAGAATATTGGCATGTTAGACAGAACTTGGTCATCAGGAGAAAAGCCAGCTTAGGGGAAGAAAGATAATGAGTTTAGTTTATAGACTCTTAAGTTAGGATAGTTGTGGACCATTTTGGTAGAAGTTTCCTTCAGGCCGTTGGAAACATGAACCTGGGGTTTTGAATACTGAAGACACAGATAAATGAAGACTCATTCTCTCATTCTCTTCACAGAGCTGATAGTTAAAATTCTGAAAGTGAGGTAAGTAAGGACGGATTTTAAAGAGAAAATGAAACTTGGGAAAACTCATTCATTGGAGAAACACATGAACACACCTCACTAAGTGGTAGGTACTCAGCTAAGCAATGGAAAAATGATTCTTAGATGTAGGGTAAGGAAGGGGATCCAGCACAGAGGTTAAGGAAAAATCAGAGAGGAACAGAGACAACTGTGGTATCCCTGCATTAGGTGAAGTGTGGTATCTTTGAAGGTATTGGTCCATTTCATCTATGTTATTGAATCTGTGGGTTTAGAGTTGTTCTTAATATCCTTTATTATCCGTTTAATGTCCATTGGGTCTGTACTGATGGTACCTTTTTCATTTCTGATACGTCATTTTTGTCTTCTCTCTTTTGTCCTTTGTTAGCCTGTGTGGAGGCTAATAATTTTATTGATGTTTTTCAAGAAACAGCTTTTGGTTTCATTGAATTTTCCTTATTTTTTTCCTGTTTTCAATTTTTTTCATTTCCACTCAAATTTTTATTATTTATTTTCTTTTGCTTCCTTTGGGTTTAATTTGCTCTTCTTTATCTAGTTTCCTAAGATGAAAGCTTACATTATTGATTTCAGATCTTTCTTCTTTTCTAATATATATATATATATATATATATATATATATATTCAGTGTTATTAATGTCCCTCTAAGCACTGTTTTTGCTGCATCTCACAAATTTTGACATGACATATTTTCATTTTCATTTACTTCAACATAGTTTTTAATTTCTCTTAAGTGCAACGTGCTATCAAGTGCTGCATCAGGGGTCATGACATAGGGGTAACTTACTAACTCTATAGTTCCCACCACAATCATCACAATCACACATCCCGAACCACTGTCCCACCAGCACCACAGCAACCTTGAGAGTGCTCACTGTGTGTCCAATGCTAAGCTATTGGCACTTCACACTTGTCCCATGCATGTCTCATCCCATCTCTTTAAGGTAGATACAGTTGTCTCTACTCTACGTGCAGAAACTTGCCCAAGGACATAACTAGTGAGGTGGAATTAGGAATTAAATGTATGTTTGACTCTCTCAGGAGCATCTGATTCTTTTGTTGTTGCTTGTTTTCCTTCTAAAGTGAGGATAATAATTGGCATCTTTCATATACATGTACACCAAACAAGGGAAAGAGCAACTTAAAGCCCTGTTTTGTTTTGTTTTTTCCTGAGACTAAATCAAGGAAAATGTCAGCTTTGAAGTTTTATCTGGCAATCATTATTTTATGAAGCAGCAATTTGATGAAGCAACAAAAAATATTTGTTGAGCCAAAACTTCCTTCTTCTGAGTGCTATTTTATGGTTATAATAATAATAATATTAATAATAATAAAAACATATTACTGATGACTTTAAGGTTTTTCTTTCAGGAATTTGCAATTTCTTATAATTATACAAATCAGAAAATTCAGGGCAAATTTGTTGTGAAAACATCTCAAGATTATCTGAAATTTGGGAGACACAAATTGACCTGTGTTGTTAGCAATTCTTTCCTAAAATGCTCATAAAGTCATTCTTATTTGATGGCAAAACTTTTACCAGTGCATTCCGTGGTTTAGGGAGTTGAGTGTGAGGGAAATACTAACGAGAAGGGATAAACGTTGAAATGAATCTCTCAGAATTCTATCTTTCTTTTCCACATAAGGGTGAATTTTAGTATTATTGTTCTTTTTTGGAGAGAGATTAACTGATCATTTCCAAACTTTTATTCACTCAAACCTCTTAGACGTTGATATCCTATTGCAACTGTGTTGATATAGGAGGATAATTTATCAACTTTCATTTAGAGTTAATAAAGTTGTTTGTGTGGGAATAGCTCCAGATAAAATTGGAAAGGGAAGTTTCTCTAGGTTAAGTACACTTAGAAATATTGCCTGTTAGAAAACAGCAGAAGTGTGTTCAGTGAAAGCTCGGTTTTTTTTTTTTCCATTTAAAAAATGAACACTGCAGGCCAAGTGCATTCTCTCAATGCATCCATTTCCTAGAGTGGTTGATTATATTGATTTTTTCCCTACAAATTTCAATCAAAATAATATGTATTTTTAAAGTATGCTTCATAGTTCTGGCACTGTTCTTCAATCCAAAATCTTCCTTTTATCTCCTTGACATGTATCAGCTACAGCTATATTAAAACTCTACATTTTAACCTTTCTGAATTCAATTCACCCGATGAATTTCTTCTTCCTCCATGCCTGGAGTTCTGACTTCAAAAGAAGATTTTCACACACAAGAGAGATAAATGCCAGGAGAATTGAAGTAAGGATTGGGTCAAATAACATAGGAACACCTTCCTTCCTGCATTTTAAGATGTGAAATGTGAACCCAAACTAAATGGTAAAAGAAGACCAGCTCTTACTCTATTCTCTATAGGTTCTCGGGAAAGAAATTGTTTCTCTTAAAAAGAAGAGTTCATAAACTGCCTGACTTTGCTGTGATGCCCAATTCTTTCCAATATCCATCCTGTAAATGGAAAAATGTGAAGATTAAATATGTAGACTGTTAACACACTGGTGATTACGCTGCCAGAATGCTGTATGAAGAAGCAAATCTGGGAATGTCAGTGTTTAGGAAGAGTAGATATTTTTAGCATCTGGGACTACTGGCCGTGAGAGGGAAGTGTAAAGGAAAAACCTATTAGTGCAAATGAATGAGAGCTTTTCTGGGTCATTCTCTGTTTTCCTGTCAAAGTGTGTGGCCTTTCCATGAACGCTTCTACTCTTTAGAGCTTCCCTTTCAGATATGGGGTACACAGACAGTGCACACACACAGACACGTGCCTGGAAGAAAATGAACATACACACACGTGGGAAAAAATCTCAAAAAAAAAAAAAGGCTGGTGATATTTTTTCCTGCTAACATCCCATAGTGTTGAAATCTCAGGTCACATCTTTAGATGGAGACTTCAGGCATTTCTGCAGTAGAGATGTTCTGCTTTAAGGAAAAGGAATGTCACCCTCTCATACGGGTTTAACACAGCGAAAATTATTTTTTCAGATTCCTGTGATTGTAGAAGATTTCTGAGCAGCTGCTACCTAACCATAGGAGGGCAAAATAAAAAAAGGGTGGAGTACAGCTGAAACGGGATAGAAGGAAGTGAGCCAAGAGGAATTAAACCGGGAACTTGGTGAGCTGTCATTCCATCCGTGCTCACGCAATGTGATCTTCTCAGAAGTAGACTTTCAGATGTCTAGGATGGTTCTAGAATTTTTGTCTTGCACTTCTTGATCCTAACAATGAGAAGATCTTACGGTAAAAATATAGTGCAGCCATCTTGAGGTTTTTAGCAAAAGAAAGTTTACCTAGTTTTCCAGATCAGAGAGCTGTGTCCTTCCTGATGCTCCCTGCTCCCTCTGTACCTGGGGCTGAGAGCTCATGCTGGCAGCCTTGGATCAAGGGGCCATTGTCACCGCAGCAGAATGTGACACACCACATAAATTCAAGTTTTTTAAGTTTAACTCCACTAAAATTATAGTACGATATTGGGTCATTATAAAGACTTTTTTATAAAAATAAAGTGTGAATAAAGCTCCCATATGCAATTAAATTACCTTTTTTTGTCAAGTCCAAAACTCATGTCAAACATACAACCTTCTAATCCACCTCTATCGTCCATAAAATTAAAATAAAGTTATCCAATCTGTCTCATGCCTGTTTCCAGGTAATGGGTAAACAGGCATATTCTAATATCTGACAGGTCCAGACTCAATTCTTGCTCTCAAAAATAAGGAACATTTGTAACCTCTCTGAGTTTATTCATTTATAAAAAGGATAAACCACAAACCTCATCGTTTTTATCTTTTTTCCCCTCCTAAAGATTACAAGTGCTTAATAAATGGCCTAGATGATATTAAATGCTCAATAAATAAGAGCTGGTATTGTTGTTGTTTTTGTTATTGTTGGGAAAACATGGCTTAATCCTGAAAAGGTGTCAATGCCCTTAATCTAATTGAAGTGAGTATAGGCTCCAGCCAGTATTCCATGGAAGCAGGCTGCAAATTTGGATAAAGATCATGTTTTAAAGTAAGATATTGATTGAGGAGATGAGAGAGTCTGAGAGGTCATCCTTCCTCCACCCAATAACCTTCTCAGGTCCACTGCTCTTGGTGGCTGTTTCTTTTTCTGTTTTGTTTCCTTCATATTTCATCTCTTAAAGATTCAGCTAAAGGGAACCTTTGAAGATTGAACTCTCCCAGCTGCTCTCTTCACTCTAGATATTTGCAGTGAAATAGTGCTTGCCACCAACAGCTCAAGCGTGATGGCCTTATGGGTGCCCAGAAGGATGTGAAGGATGCCATAAGGCTCCACACTCCTCTGGTGGCTCTAACACCATCAACATAGCATTCATGGATCAGGAAACAGGGCTATTGCCTTTAGAAAGTCCTATCAAAATCATTACTTCTCTCGCCAACATTCTATTGGTAAGTAGAGGGGATTTGAAGTTAAAAGCCTTCTTTAGTCCTCAGTTTTCTTGTCTATAAAGATAAAGATCTCACAGTCAAGTAGAGAGGAAAAGGCAAGACAAAGTGTCGGGGGTTCTTTATGAAGGATGACACATCAAGATTATTAGGGGACCCTCACCTTTGGGTCTCCACTTTGAAACCATGGCAAGGATGGTCCTGATCCAGACGAGATGCAGAGGCATTTGATTTGGATGGAGGAGACAGAAAAGTCTGAGGTCCCAGTCCCTGCCTAGGGGCCAAATGTGGGTCAACCGGACACAGTCTTAGGATTCTTGAAAATATAATTTATTTATTTATTACTCACAATTTAAGCTGAAATTTCTCAAAGTGTGGTCCACGTGCCACACAGAAATTTTTGTTAAAATGCATGTTTCTAGGCTCCATCCTAATTCCCCCAAATGCATATCTACAGGAAAAGAGTTTCAGGAATGGACATTTTAATGCATCCCCATATGATGTCCAGTAATGTAAACTTTGAGAGCAGCTGACCTTGGCCCCAGAAATCTTACCTTCACCAACCAGCTGACGTGAGCCCTTTCTGTTCAGACTTTGCTTCTCACTCTCCCAGCTATGGATTCTTTCTTCTTAATGTCGGTGATAATTTCTTCTAAACCATATTACCGTGAACTTGGTTTTTGCTGTAACCAACTCACATTTGGATTATGGTCATGACTTTGTAACCAGCTCCTTAGCTCCAGTCTTTCTCCCTTCTCACTCATTTCACATAATTCTGCTAATTTTAGTCAAATCACTCTCTTCTTGTAAAACTTTCAACGATGACTTTTTATTACTAACTTATAAATCTAAACATCTTAGCCTGGCATCTGTGGCCCTCTTCAATCTGACCCAAGATTAGACTTCTTTACATCTTTATTTGATCCTTTATTTTGCGCTAAACCACGCTGATATTTTTCTCTCTGTTTCTCCTTCCCTAATTCGACATTCACATTCTATCCATTGTTTATATTGCTTCTCACCCAAATTAGAATTCCACGCTTGTCTTCTCAATGTGACAGAATCCTTAAATATCCAACTAATAACACCGTAGACATCTCTGACCACTCCAGCCAAAAAAAAGTCCTGCCCCTGTCCTAACTGTACCAGTACATGCTCTGTGTTGAATTTCTGGGTTGTTATGGATCATAGAAGTCTCTCCTTGGCTAGGCCATAAGCCCCCTGACAGCAGAAGTGAGTGCTATGTTTACGTTTTCAACAAAGGCTAGCTGATACCCTGGCTCATGATGGTGCCTCCCTCACTGCCCTGAGCTCTTCTCCAGGGTGGTCACACCCTTTCCCAATGTTATGCAACTATTTAGTAATAAGTAAGTTTCCTGACCTTCACTCCAATGCGCTTTCCTTTTACTTATTAGGTGCCTTGAAATAGAATGAAGGATTCTCAGTTACATTGTGAATACAGTAAGTGAGCCTAGAAGGCAGTTTTTGGCAATTCTAAGAAAAATTCTTTCAACTGTTCCTATGGCCAGCTATTTGCTCAGTGTCCCCACACGCAAAAAATGCTATACACTCATTCTGACTTCATCCATTCATGTGGCATGCAGTGAGCATCATTATGGGGGAGGCCCATGCGAGATTCTATGGGGGAAGCAGGATGAATGGGACAGAATTTGTTCTCAAGGAAGTTAGGGTTTTGTTGAGGCAAGAAAGGATGAATGCAAATAATTTTAAGCAAGGCTCGCCATATCAGGCCCAGCTTACTCACCCATAGTATTCTCCTCACCAAGTCAGGAAGAGCTGATAACCTGATCAGGCAGAATCTTATTAGATGCAGATGGCGCCAAGTCCAAGGATAGTAGAGTCAGGGAGACTCAGATCTTCTGTCCTTGGACTTCCTACTCTGGCTCATCTGATGGACAACCCCCCGGAGGCCCGGATGGCTAGACATCTCTTCCTCTCCTCTTCTCTCCATCTACGTCATCCTAAATAATGGAGTGGATGATCTTTGCACCTCCCGTATGCCTCTGCCCACCTTCTCCATATTGCGGCCCAGAAACTGTGAGATTTAGGTTCTGGGGAGTGGAGCAGAAGGCCATGCTAGTTCTTGCAAGTGAGCCCCTCTCCTCTATCAAACATTTTCAATAGATCCATTCTGGAGTAATGGACAGTTGAATAATTACTAATACAATGGTGCATCTTTCCCATCATGCTGATGCTTGCTTATAGCTTCCTTGTCAATCTCGGAATAGGTTATTGGGAGAATTTAAGAATTCCTCAGTTCTCAAAGGCTGGCTCAGTTCACCCACACTGTAATCTAACCCCATTAGCAAATACAGCTTCATAGGGAAATTACGATGTGAAAGAATCAATCCCTTCTATTTTATACATACTTTACAGTTTACAAAGCACTTCCACAGGCAAAAGAATAAGAGGAAATTTATGAGTATTTGATGAAGAGATGATTATTTTCAAGCCATGTAAATATGATACATATTAGTTCCCTTTTGCATAGGTTTTAGGGCATTTGCTAAATTATAAAAAATGTCAGAAAACAGCTAATGTTTTGGAAAGGTCTGCAATTGGACGCCAAATGAGTTTTTTTGTTCTTAATAACAGATTTGTACATGCTCATAAAATTAAATCACAAGATTATTTTTGTGCCACAAGCATGCCAATGCCTCAGACAATTACATGTGACAGTCAAGGGTCATAGCTAAGGGTTTGAACCATTTCCCGCTTTGTGTATTTCCAATTCAGATTATTTGTAAACTTGCAATATGATATGACTTTAGGGGCCAAGTGCAGCAGAAGTGTCATCTTCCTTGTGGCATGAGCCTCATGTCCCTGGGGAGGGAGCTCCTGTTAACTGATGAAGACGTCAAACTGTGTTCCATGAATGTCAACAGCTGCATATTTATCACTCGCCATACGCCCTCTCAGACTGAAAGATTTCACTGTTTATTCACAGCAAAGACACTTAATTAATGACTAGGCCTAATCGAGCTGTCTTATTATTTACAGGGATACCAGTGTGGCTAAGCTCAACTGATCAGCAAACAAACCAGCCTTGAGGAAGCTTTAATTAATAATTCTGAGCCAGGCATTGCGAGAGGCCCCATCCCCGAGCTCTCGGGTGATTTACAGCATCTCCTTTGCCATGTTCTCATGTCCCCTGCATGCAAATGAGTGACCACCCTGGCAGATTCTCCTGTTTCAATTGCACTGGGTCTTGTTTATTACAGAAACACTCTTATCTTTGCATAGGACTTAATGGAGATGGATGCCTGAATGGGAAAACTCCTAGTGTCTTTCTTTTACATGTTGCCATTCAAAAGCATTTCCATAAATTTATTGAGCACCGACCATGCTAAAATACGGAGGGGATTCATTAACTTTAGTAAATCCAAAGTGATCAAACCTTAATATTTGCCTGTTTAGGGTTCACAATCTAGTTGGGAATCAGGTATAATAATACACGGTCAATTATGTTCAGTGTTAACCCGGAAGTAGAAAGCCCATGGGGAGAATAAGAGGAAAAGATAAATTGCTGCTAGCAGGGTCTAGGAGGCCTCTTAGAGCGGAGAGGAGGGGGCTAATTAGCCAACTAAAGGATGATAAGGAAGACAATAGGGAATTGTTCTAGAGAAAGACAATTCTGAGAACTCCGAGGATATAATGGAAGGGTATGAGGCTGGATGCAAGAGAATCAGTTAAGAGACCTTAGGAATTGATTGGTCAGAGAAGCCATAAAATAGGATCCGAACACTGGAAATCAAACAGGTGAATTATATTTAAAAGATTTCCTGGAAGCAGAATCAAGATATTCGACTAGAGATTGGACGTAGGTGATGCAGGACAGAACAACACCTTGACGGATCGGGAAGATGTGTCTGCACTGTTACCCAAAATCATTTCCATTTTTCTTCTCCAATAATCTTTTGAAAATACTGCATTATTGTCTCTTGCATCTAGTGGGGCTGAGGGCAGTTTGGTGTCACAGAGGTTTCCGTTGTTTTGTAAGTGTATATGTGTACGTATATGTGTACTTATGTATCTGTCATGAGTCTGGCATCTCATCTATCATCTATCTATCTATCATCTATCATCTATCTATCTATCTATCTATCATCTATCTATCTATCTATCTATCTATCTATCTATCTATCATCTATCTATCTATCTATCATCTATCTATCTATCTATCTATCTATCTATCTATCATCTATCTATCTATCTATCTATCTATCTATCATCTATCTATCTATCTATCTATCTATCATCTATCTATCTATCTATCTATCATCTATCTATCTATCTATCTATCATCTATCTATCTATCTATCTATCTATCATCTATCTATCTATCTATCTATCATCTATCTATCTATCTATCTATCTATCTATCTATCATCTATCTATCTATCTATCTATCTATCATCTATCTATCTATCTATCTATCTATCTATCTATCATCTATCTATCTATCTATCTATCTATCTATCTATCTATCATCTATCTATCTATCTATCTATCTATCTATCATCTATCTATCTATCTATCTATCTATCATCTATCTATCTATCTATCTATCTATCTATCTATCATCTATCTATCTATCTATCTATCTATCTATCTATCATCTATCTATCTATCTATCTATCTATCTATCATCTATCTATCTATCTATCTATCTATCTATCTATCTATCATCTATCTATCTATCTATCTATCTATCTATCTATCATCTATCTATCTATCTATCTATCTATCTATCTATCTATCATCTATCTATCATCTATCTATCATCTATCTATCTATCTATCTATCTATCTATCTATCTATCTATCATCTATCTATCTATCTATCTATCATCTATCTATCTATCTATCTATCTATCATCTATCTATCTATCTATCATCTATCTATCTATCTATCTATCTATCTATCTATCTATCATCTATCTATCTATCTATATCTGTCTATATCTATCTGTCTGTCTGGCTATCATCTAATTTTCCTTTTGATAGCTTCAGATTCTTTAAATCCTTGTTGCTCTTAAATTTCACTGAGATATCTAAATGCGATCCTTATCTATCCTGTTTGGAACTTGAGAAGTCTGGAAATCTGAAATTTCATCTTTAATTCCGGGAAAAGCTTTTGTCACCATTCCTTCTATTTTTCTCTCCTTCTGAGGCTCTTATTATCTTGATGCAGCAACTCTATTTCTATTCCCGTGTGTCTTAGCTTCTCTCCATGGTGTCTACTCTATTCTAGCTTACTGCATTCTAAGACAGTTTCTTCGTCTGAATCTCCAGCCTCTAGTTCATTCTTGGTTCTATCCAGTTGTTACTTCCCAAATCAATGTGTTCTCTATCTGAATTATTATATTTTTCCATACCAATTATTCTCCCCCATGGGCTCTTATTTCTGCTTTACAATATGACCAACCACCGCCCCCCCCATACGCCTTTGAGAATATTTATAATCTTATTTTCAATTTTTGATGTATTTCTTCCATGAATTCCACTTCAGGTGGTGTCTGGTGTTTGCTTTGCTGTCTTTTCTTTATAGTGGTTGCAAGAATTCAAACTGGTCTGCAGCCTCTGGTCCTCTGGATGGAATTCCACCAAGGAATTCCAAACTCAGCAATGCAAATAGGCTTTACTTCAGATCTGGAGCATTGTTTACCTCAAACTCTGCCCTTCATCTCTTTCAGGTCCTGGTGGCCCTCCCCAGAAGAGACAACTTTCTTTATGCAGTAATTTTGGGGACTGGGGTCAGAAGCTGCTGACACTAAGTGTTCAATTTATACAGGAAAGGAGGGCTATATGAGGGGATGGAGTTTCTTTGGGAACAGCCCTAGTGATTTACCGACAATCCATCTCTCTGATATTTCTTGACTCTGAACTTAGAGTTTCTTTGGGGTTTCCATTGGAGGCTCCATAGAAAGACTTTTGTCTCCTCTATTATTTCTTTCTCTATTTGGGCCTGTCCACTTTGTAATGACTAGATATTACCCCAAATTTCTGGTCCATTATTGACATTCTTACCTATTCAAAATATTTTAATGTTTCTGTTGGTTTTTTTAAATCTGTGTGTATTCTATCGGGAAGACATACAAAGTGGAGAAAGAAGTAAGCACGATTTTGAATTAAAATCCCGGAATTCCCATTTTAAAGGAGTTTCACAAATGTTCGGATGGACCTCTGGTTTTGAGACTGGTTAACTTATCTGACTGCATTAAACGATAAATACAATCTCTTTCAAAATATAAATATTTGAAAAACTAGATAAAGCAGTTTGGGTTTTGTTTAACGTTTGTTGAGCTGATGTCTACCTTGTGGAATATGTGCAAATATAGTTCTGCTGGCTAAGGCTTGAAATTGATGATTGTCAATATGAGTTTCTAATGATGTTACTACCTAACTTCCCACAGATCTGCTGATCCTTTTTACATTTGCTATTATTTGCCAAATGCAGCTCAATTTGAGTAGCTGTGATTCAGATTTGTTATGACTTTAGCACTTAATTTCATCGTCTATTATCAAAAAGTAATGACTAAATGGTTAATATGTTGTCAAAATCCATAGACATAGCTATGCAGAGTTGGTTTATGCTTTCTAGGAGCTTATGATTTTAAGAAAATTCTGACAATGACACAGATGCTACAGAGAAGAAGTCACATTTCTTATTTTGTAAGCGATGTCATCCAGGTTCTGGGATATTCATTCATTAGTATACAAGGGGTATGCATTTGCAACAGTTAACTCACAAGCAGCCAGGGTATACTTCGAAATATGCAGCATTTGCTAATTGTTTTAATCAGTTTAGAAACTATGGTTCCACTATATAGTTACTATGTCTCATTTTTAAAAATTTCCTAGAATTATTGCACCCACCTGTTTCTGAAATTTAAGATAATTGGCATTAAGGTGGGCAGAAGGGCTGCTGTTTCAGACTGGCTTACATTTGATTGCGAGTTATTAAAAACCCCTCCTGTCGACTTCAGCTTTGGAAATGATATGCTTTCATTCTTTGTAGATTACAGAAAATTTTAAAACTTACTTCCTCGCTAGTCTTTGCTAAATTCCCTAGAGAGATACGTTTCTCCCCTGCTAAGACGCAGTTCACAAACTTTTCCTTTTGAAATCTGAAACTCCAGAATAGTTTAAAAAGTACAGCACAAATGCACCTGATTCATTTGCATCTCAACCACATTCCTCTCTTGAAGGCTGAGCCACTTGACATCTCCCATGTCTTCCCTACGCTCTCGGCCCCAGCAGTCTGCTTCCTAAATGTTCTGTGCTCTTTTTCCCTGGGCCTTTATGCGTCAGTTCCCTCTGATGGAAATAATCTCTCTATTCTCCTTTAATGTCCCAGTACTTTTCCTACAGGTCTCTGCTTAGCTGTCACTTCTCCTAGGACTTCTTGCATGGCACCTCCTTCCCAGCAGGTGAGGCTATAGTGCATGCCACACGTGACTGCTATCGTCAGGTTATCCATCTTTCCCGGTAAACTCTCTGGTCTGTAAGGAAACCCACTGTGTCTGTGTTTCTCGCCACTATGACCCAATCCAGTGCCTGGCACATAGTAGGAACTTCAAAAATAAATTTGTTGGATCTGAAACTGCATTTGTTGAATCCAAAACTCCAGGAAAATAGCATGTGACATTTTCAATATTTAAATTTATTCTGAAAAACTAAGGCCATTTCCTTATTCCTTTCATCTTTTCACTTCCCTCTCCTTCCAAGACATATAGGCTTGTTATTCAGTTTAAATTAAAATTGACTAGCAGTCAAATTAACTCATAAAATTAAAAGCTAATAGTTCTGAAACTATTTGCCCAGTGGGTTAACCCCAGAAGCTTTGTAGAGACCGATTCTAGGATTTTTTTTTTTTAATCATAGGAAGCCATTTTCTTTCCAAAGTCAACCAAACCCGCTCTGGATCTCCTCTGCATATGTGATGCTGGCCACCAAGCCAAGGAAGTTTGTTTTATAAAAGCATGAATATACGCTTCAAAGTCAAGCTGGCACATACCCTTCTGCTTACATCCCGTTCTGCAAACTCACTCTCACGGCCTCCCCTCACTTCAAAGGAATGGTTAAGTTTAATTGTTCAAGAGGTCCAAGAAAGCAAGGAAAGCTAGAAATACTGGTGAGCACCAGTGAAATCTACACTAACAAGTTTCTGGTTGTGCAGGCAATGAGAGCTGTCACAACCCATGTCAGGTATACAGCTATGGAACAATGCCATCAATTGTGAGACATACCCTAGTGACAAAGATCTCCAAATTGTGAAAAGGAAATGTGTATCTTAGAGTAACAAAATACAGTATCTGAAAACTGTTTGCATTCCTTAACTGGAAAGTGTTCCAACTGAAGAAAGTCAACAGCCAGGTTTTTTTAACCAATTAAAACATTTGTATTATTTGGCAGAAAATAGTTTTCAAAGTGTTTGACAACATTTTGAGATTTTCAGTGATTTTTTCTTTTAAATCACAGATACCTTAGTGCCTATTTTTCAGTATTCATTGATAGTTTAAACCCTTCACATTTGTTTGATTTGTTGTGCAACCTAAGTTTCAACTTCATTACTAACACTTGAGCTGAATTTCCAAATGTGCTAATAAAGTAATAAAATGCATATATGCTATTTAGCTTATGAAAATTCATATTTTAAGGATCCACATATATTCTAAGTTCTAAAATTGTTGTATTTGCTGGTTATTGCCGAATTTTTTGTTGCACTAAAATGAATGTGGACCAAAACCATCATCCCGTAGTGTCTGGCCCCCTTGGAGTATATAGTACAAATTTGTGCATTTTTGTTTGAAGACTGAAATAACAAAGAGGAAAAAAAGGACTAGTGTGGGGTTACAAGCTTTCTAACAATTATATGGGTACATGAACTTCAAATATATTCACAGGAAAATATTTGGAAAACTGTGTTGCTGATGCAAATAAAAACTGAGTTGATTGGCGAATACAAGTTGATGTATTAGTGGCTTTCAGTGTGTGAAATTTATAACAAATACATTTGGGTATGTTATTTTTATTGTTTCCATTTTTGTAAATAGTCAGACTTTGTTTAGGCAAAACATTTGTAAAACTCCTTAAGCACTTGTATGAAACTGTTGGTTTAAAAATAGTTGACCTTGTTCCCACCTGCAAGTTTACAAATAAGGAAACTGAGTCCCATGAAAGCTCAGAAACGCATCTGAGGAGTGAAGATTTAGAGTCCTGTGGGTTTTGTTTCTGGACCAGCATTTCTCATTCATCCATGCATGCATGCATGCCTATATGTATGCTTGCAGATTTGTGTGTGTGCCTGCATGCCTCTTGGTGTGTCTGTATGCACATATGTCTGCATGCAAGCAGGCACGTATTTGTGTGTTTATGCACACATGTACACGTGTGTGAAAGTGTGTATGTGTGTACATGCATATGCATTCATTTGCATGTACGTCTCTGGGTAATGCATACATGCCTCTGTGTGTGTGTGAACACACATACGTGTTTTACTGCTTCTTTTATAGAAAATCATGTACATACACAAGCACCTGTGCCATCTTACACATTTTTGGTTTGTTATAAACAATGATCTGACTTCTTAATGACCAAAATATTCAGACTTTAAGCATATACTTTAGGTGCATTTTATGAGAAATCCCTGTGGTATAATGGTTTGAAGACCTCTGCATGTTTGCACTAAAGACGTGGATATTATAGGCTATAGAAGGATTTTCTATTTTCACATATTTGATCATGTATTACATTTATAAAGACGCCCACTGAACAGAATTTGGCTAAAAGAGAATATTTATCTCAATTATTTTTATCAGTGATAAAATTATTTTTAAATACATAGTGCATGCTCATTTAAAAAAACACAGAAATGTACAAAAAGAAACCTCACCTGACTATTTACCACCCCAACAGAGCTACCATTACTATTTTGGCAGACAGGTTTTCATGCATCTCTTTCAGCATGTGCGTGTGCATATACAAGCAATAATGCATCACGGATGTTCCATTGTCTTTTACACTTTGTTCTTTCTGTGTTCTTTCTGTCTGTTCCTTCCTCTCTTCACTCAGCTCCCTGCCTGGTGCAGCCCCTCCACCATACCCATGGGAACCACCTGTCTTTGGTTACCTTGCTCCATGCTCACAGCCTCACATGCAAACATATGAATGCACATCTAGGGGGAGGATCAGGGCCTCCCTAAAATATTATATCCCCTTCTCACCATCCCATTTTCTCATTAAACAATAATGATAATATTAATTTTAAAAAATCCTCAATTTAACTGATAGTTATATTCGTTTTAATAAATGCGTAAGATTTATGATGCTGGCTTACTATTGAGCGTTTGTTTTGTATCCATTTGTTTACTTTTACCAGTTATATAGGCCTTGATAGGGGAACAATGGCATATTCCTTTGGTTTTGAATCCTACTGCATCCTGTACACCCACTCTTAATATGCAGGAATAGTTATTTTATCAGAGTCTAAATACCAGTGAATTACAAGATCACATTACTGAGGAGAAAAGGTAGTGAGCCTTCAGAGCAGACCCAGCAAACCTAGCTAATTGCAGACGCAGCTGACTTGGAAAATGATATTAATGTCTAGGATATTTCACAGGAGACAATTCACCAGCATTTTACGCATATTTCATATTTATTTTAACTGTTTCGGTTGTCTCATGGTGTAGTGAGATGAATAAATTTTTTAACGAGAAGTTATATTTCTGGGTGAAGCATTAAAAGATGAACAAAGTATATTTGTGACAGGTCATAAATGCTAAAATAGTGCAAGAGAGCTCTCTCAATTTAGCCACCAGTGAGTTTAACCCCTTATTATAAATTCAGCAATAACTCTGAATCTCAGCGGTGACCTGGATCAATGGCAGTAAAATACTAACTTTTCTTTTTAGTGCCTTTGCAAATTCAAGGCCGGAGGCTAATGGTTTTGCGAATGCGTAACTCCCTTCTTATATTTTAACTATAGCAAAGCAGATGGTTCCTGGAATCTTTGCTTTCTACCAATTAACCTCTTTTCTCTCTTCAATTCATTCTTCCTCTTCAGCTTTCAATGTGAGAGAGGGAAAGAGAGTAGAGCTGTTTTTCATGAAGATCTCAAAGTAGACCTCTGGTTACTTTTGCAAGATTGTTGTTGAGGTGCCTTCGTTTCCAGGTGCCACAAAGGCCCGATGTTTGGCACAAGAATAGCAATTGTGACTCATTATAATGTTCATAAGGAAATGCTCAAGCCTTGGAAATCTTCTGGCAGGAATAAAAAGGAATTATTTTTCTCCCTTTTGTTACTGAATCTGTGACAGCAACAGAAGCTGTATTTATAGACGCAGGTGATTTCCTTCTGTTGTTGTCGGCTGCTCTAAGAACGTCTGAGCGCTTCCCAAAATACACAACTTTCGCAAATACCTGAAATTAACATTCATGAAAAAGACAAATTGCAGATTGAGTGTCGAGTCTACCAAACTATAAAATACTGGAAAACGAATTGTACTTAGGAAGGAAGAAAGGTTTTTTACCTTGGCAGTGTTTTCTCAAGAATTTTAGAAATTGGAAGTAATTTTCTTAAGAAAAGGATTGCCTAAATTAAAATGAATATGAAGTGAAATAACATATAACTGTACAAAAGCAAGAGTGACCTTTACCTCCTCCTGTTCATTCTGTAACTGGCTAGGTCATCTTCCTTCCTCTATCCCTCCATGTTGGAACACTTTTTAAGGGTAGACTTAGACTCTGAAACCCACTTCCATGGGAGTTTTCAAATTCCCTCTTGTAAATTCTCTAAAGAAACGGAAAACCAGGGATCTAGCCATCGCATCCGTGTATACAGAATGGACATAAAAAGCAAAAGAGGGGCAGCGATTTACAGAGTCGCTTTTACATAGAGAATTAGAGTGTTTCTTCCAATCTGAGAATTATTAGTTGATGAGCTTTAAGAGCCAGGAAACCTTCAGGTCTAAGTCAAGAGGACAAATAGAAAGGACATCAGGTGATGATAAGGATGGTATTAAGTTCCATTTATTTTTATGTGCTTCCTACTGCAACATGGCTTGAGTGACATGGAGCTGGAGCCCCAGGTCCAAATATTTGAGGCACTTACAATCATCCTCTGTACATTTCTTTATGTCTACACACAGTTGAATTCCTTTCCATATGCAATAGTGTCTGAAAATGGCGAGTTTACCGAAAATTATTTTCTGATCAATAATAAATGAGAATACTGACATGTAAACATTTGCTATCCTCCACTTTCATTCAGTCTGAGAAAAAAATGTTTTTGTTTGCATGACTCGTTGGTCTTTGGGGAATTTTAAAAGGAAGCACTGAAAGATGTCGATGACACCTGTTCTCTCCCCACTTTCAAATCTGAAAATGACTTCTAAAAATCTAAAAAGTATGCACATATATCCAGCAGTGTGTGCATTGATTTCTTCATAGTATCTTTATTCCAGAGGTATCAGAGGTTTCTGTCCACACTTTCTCTTTATTACACCAAAGAACCCTTTTTGCCTTAAGAGTTCCTAAGGATGCGCCCCGTGATGCATTACTTATTCAATAAGAAGCCAGGAGAGAGGAGAAGTCAATATGGAGCTCAGCATGAACACAGATGGCCTTGTTCAAGGCTGAGTGTGCAACTCAATCAGCTAGTCGGATCACACCACTGTCCTGGAAAAGCCCTGGGGACTCTAACGTGTTAATTAAAGAGTGCGTGAGCAAGGCTATTAAGATGTGTGCCCTGCATTCCACTTTAAGTTAGCCTTAACTGGGCAGGGAATATTTTTCTGTGTAATTACTAGTTTTTATTATGTATTTGTACTGCATCAATCATTCTGAAAGTATAATGGATAAAGCAAATGGATTTCATAGCCGAAGAGCATAAGTCATGTAAGCATATCCGCTTGGCTTAAACAAAATGGTAAAAATAACACTGGAGTTTGAGGGCAGGGGAAGATGAATGATGAAATTTTAATCCACTCCAATCCATCGTGTAATGCACTGCAAAAAGCAATTCATCTACTTACCCGTTTCCACATGGTTTATCTGCTAAAACCTTGGTATTTAAAGAAGAGTATTAGACGAGATCAAAAGAGAGAGGGTATAGATTACATTTTCCCTTCTTAGTATTGAGAAGCTCATTGGAAAGCTTTTACAGATGTGGGCAGCGAAACCAAGGAAGATCATGAGGTTTGATGGGATGAAGCATGAACTCATAGCCAGGGAACCTCTGGTTTCCTCTAGCTTCCCATTTACTTGGTCATGAGGTCTTGGCCTTGCTTCCTTCATCTATGTATTGGAATGATAACACTAGCTCTATCCAGCCTCAGGTTCTCATGTGCATAAGATAGATAGATAGATAGATAGATAGTATAGATATATATACATATACACAGGTATGGGACAACAAAATATCTACATCACAACGTTTTCTAAACTGTAGAGCACACTGTAAATGTTAGGGGAATTTAGGTCCTGCCAAGAAAATGCCTTAGAAGAGATATGTTTACAGTTTTGTGGGGATTTTTTTGCTTTTGAAATCTCAGATTTCATCTCAATGCACCCACTCAGGAAATTAGACAAGAGGAAAGCCTTGTCTCTCTGTGTTCTTGGCTATCCTCAGTGCACCCAGAGACCCCTAATTTCAAAACCCAACAGAAGACTCAGAAGTGCAAGGAGAAATGTTCATATTGTTTCATGGATTTCAATTTATTATATTGTTACATTGCCTAGCACAGACCTGAGCTCATAAGCACCTAAATGTAACAGCTTCTAAACATAACTGCTTCTGGCTTTGAGATATATATTTGTGTGTGTGTGTGTGTGTGTGTGTGTGTATATATATATGGCCAGCATTAAAAGCCATTTAATCGAGTTTTAAGTTTTGCATTAATCCAAGACTTTAATCCATCTTTTTTATAGCTCGTATAACTTATAGTTGTCTCTTTATGAGGTGAGTATTACCTCTTCCACATTTGAGAAACTGAGACTTGGGTTGATAGAGTTGGCCCGCTGTCTGAATTCCAGAGCAGGATAAGAGCAGTGTCTACCAGTTTTTGTGATGGGGGGACAATAGCAGGCTACTCCTCTGAATGTCACCCTCACCTGGCTGATTCTACTCATAACATGCTTTAGCCTAATTACTGTGGTCTCTGAGAAATAGGCTGACTTATACTAACCTCCCAGAGCATACCACATTAATGCTGCTATTAAGGTCTGTCTATTTCAATCTCAACATTTAGAGACAGAAATAGGGCATTAATTTGCACATTTTATTGAGTTTGTCATACATGGGGGGTTTGGAAGGAACTTGGGAAAAAAGATTTGGAAGGCTGATTGGGTCCTTAGGAAAGTATTTGTTTAGCAATTTGCTAAAAGCCAGGCAAATATATCTCTTTGATGCCCTGTGCTATTATGCACTTATTTTACATTTTTAAAGCACAGGTATACATCAAAATAATGACTAGAAAGGATTATATAAACCATAAGCTACCCTATTACCTGTCATATTGGTAACCCTGCCTTGAAGTGCAGAGAGTGAAAAATCATGAGCTGATCTCCTGGTCTTTGTTCTGCATCTTTCTGCACAGGCAGCAAGTGATAGGCTCCTGTGTTGTTGGAAATAATAAGGACGATCTAAGTAAATGTACATAATTAAGGGTAAATCCTGTATGAAGAAAAATTCCAATTATTTTCAAAAGCACATGTTTCAAATCTTCTACCCAAGTCCTGAAGACAAATCCAATTATCTGAATATAATTGTTAGACATTATTTGATAAACATGAGAGTAGTGTCTGTATACTGCGTGATTAAAAAATATATATAAGTAACCTTTGTTTTCACCTGTTAAAATTTAGATTTTCAGCCAATGAATTTTTCTCTGATTCTTTTTAAACGATTTTACAGAAGATGTCACATAATTATTTAAAGGACCCCTGGAGATATATCATTAGTATGGTCATGCATATATTCAAATTGCATATTATGGAGTCCAATCTGCTTACACTGAGTTAATTTAAATGAATGTGACAAGAACTTTTTGGGAAGAATGTCAGCTAAATTACATGTTGACAAACTTCTCTGGCTCTTCTCTTCAAGCCACAAAAATAACGTCCTCAGAAATGAATACAAAGAACTAAGAATAGAGCAAAATTCCTCGCTTGGAAGTTGAAACTTCAGAGCATAAAATTTAGATGAAGTGGAGAGTGTTCTGGACACACAAGTGGTGAATGCACCATGGTTTTAAAGAACCTGATGGATCCCTGGCTAGGAGGGAGAGATGCAGAGGCCATGGAATGGGGACATCTCACACCGTTGACTTTCCTGAACACATTGCCAGCAGAGACAGTGGAAGAAGAAAAAAATACAGCCAAATAGCACTTAGGACAAAGAAGGAAATAGCAATGCAGTCCCAAAGTGCGGTCAGAGTGCTCTTTCCTACAGAGAGGATTAAGATCTGCAGTAAAGTTCTTTGCAGCTTCAAATGTGGCTGGAGAAAAAATGCGCAGTGACTCACAAAAGGAAACGCCCACGAGTTATGGGGCATCACTTTAATTTGTTTTATCATCACCAATTTCCCATCTCAGAGCAGAGTGACCCATTCAAATGCGGAGGGTCTACTTTCCACGGAAGAGACCATCCCTCACCTGGGAGCTGACCCATGGAGCAGAGTTCCTGATAATTCTGAGAAAAACCACAAAACAGAGCCTCTCACGCCCCAGCTGTCTCTTGGCTCCGCATGCTGTTTCAGTCCCTCGGGCGACTGCACAGCTGGATGGAAAACGCATAGCATCAGGTTCTAGTCCTCCAAATCCAGAGCTCAGAGGAAGGCCCAAACGGTGCTTAGTGAAAAGGGTCGTGAAGCTTTGCTCACATTATGTTTGCACAAATAGCAGGACCGGCTGGAACACTACCATCAAAAATGTGTAAACAAAACAGAAAACTAAATCAGTATGAGACATGTTAAAAAACTCTACATTAAAAGGAAACAAACGAATAAGATCCACAAATGCGAGCCAAAGATACCCCTTTCCCAGGAAACAGGAAAAACATTCGTTTACCACAGATTTTTAAAGGAATTAGATGACAACGGAAAAATATTTTTTAATAGGCTGGCGTAATTGAGTTAAGAAATTATGCAGAAAAATAACAATATTATGGAATTTAAAACTGAATGGGAAACAGAAAAGAGTGAAACCAACAGGAACCTAGATTGGTAGAGGGGGGGTTCTCCTGACAAAGATCACACAAGAGGCAAAGGTATGATGATCTTTAGAAGAATTATAGACAACAGAGATTTAAATACTGATATGTCCAGTGATTAAGAATCAATCATCAAATACAGTGGTCAACTAAAAGCTATAGAAATATACATTAGGAAAAAAAACCCTCTTTTGAAATAAAGAGACATGAACAGTTTTATGTCAAAGGAACTTATCCATGATCCCGAATAATATGAGAAAGTTCTTCAATGCCAAGATGTGCCCTGGTGAAGCTTTTGGACTTGAAGATTATGAAAGGACCCCACAAGCCACCGGACAACAGAAGCAGGTTACTTACAAAAGTGAAAAAGAAAAATAAAAGGCCTAACCATAAACTTCCCAACAAATTTAAATTTTAGAAAAGAATGAGAAATATCTGCAAATTTAAGAGGAAAATAGACGTGACTTTCTTTCCCCCATCAATAATCTGAGTCACAGTGACTTGGATATTTTGAAAGTTAAAGACGTAGATAAAGACATACCAGGCAAAAACAGACACAATTTTGGTGGAGTGTCATGTCCAGTAGTTCAATTGGACGGATGAGGTGGGAATGAGGGATGAGAAAATGAAATGGCTCATAGAATGAACTGATGAGAGGATGGCAGCCAGAGGAGCTCAAGGGCGGAGGGGGGTGGGACTGAGAGGGGCTCAGGAAAGTCTCCTTAGGACTCTGCAGCCATGGGCTAAAGCACTTCCCACCTTTCTCCTCCCTGACCCACAGCACTTCCAATTCCAGGTCCAGCCCAGAAAGTCAACTTGTCTGACTTGGGTGGGTCCCCTCTTTGGCTAGAGGCAACAAGGCAGTCACCTTGAGTGACACCTTGAAGGAGGGGAGGAAATGGGAAAGGGAATGTAGGGTTTCTTGGGGCCAGGTCTGGCTGTCTAGCATGGAATACGGTGTTATAAGTCTGTAAATAATTTCCAAAGAAGAAACAGTTAAAATGTCTTTGCCTTTTTGAGCATGTTGAAATTCTCTCCCTCAGAATAAAAACAAGAACAAAAAACAAACTTAGGGCAAAGAAGGAAATGCAACTGCAATAACAGATTAGGTAGAAAATAATTATAATGAGAAAAAGTAAACATAAAAGTTATTGAATATACTCACAGCTGGACTCAGGGGAAACTCAGCAGAAAAATAAAGTGATTTATGATGATAAAAGGGGAAATCAATGAGCTAAAAGGTAAAAGGATAGTAAACTGGATACACACATGCGTAATTTGGTTCTGTAGGGGAAATAAAAGAACAAAACAATTTTAAAAAGATAAATGATAAAGTACTAGAAAGAATCACCAATGGGATGGAGCAGTGTAAGATTCTAAGCTAAAATGTGGATAAAATATAAAAGTTTTTCAGAAAATACAAATGATCAACCTTGACTTAAGAAGAATTAGAAAATCCAAACAAGTCAAAATTCATCTAAGAAATTAAAAACATTTTCAATTCCATTGTCATTCAACATTCCAGAAAAATATGCCAACTACAGATGGTTCTTCAAGTGAACTTTTTTCAAATCTCCAAATAATAAATTTCTCCTATATAAGCTATGCAGAGAGGAAAAAATTTCTCATTTATTTTTATAAATTCAACAAAATACCAAACTCCAAAACTTTACAAAATCAGTATCCAAAAGAAAACTGTAGAGAATTTCATAATTTGAAGTGAAATCCCTAATTTAATATTTCTAAAGAAGGTGGCAGTAAATGGGTAATCAAATATGAGTTATTCCAAGAAAGAGTGGCGCTTTCACTATCATAATTTCAATTAATAAAATTAACCTTAAAAGTCACATGTTCATTTCAATAAGCAATAAAGTAGGACTGATAAAATTCTGTATCTACCCCATATTTTTAAAAACCCATGATAATTTTTCAGATAGTAAAAGAGGAAATCAAGCATAGCACATGATAAAAACTGCACAGCTGAATTGAAAGCCTGCCTGATGCACAATTTTAAAGCACTAGCAGCATTTCCATAGCATCCAGGAATCAGGAAAATAAGGCAATTAGACAAAAGACCAAATCAAGAAGTATAGACGCCAGAAAGCTGTAGGCTTCTTTCTTTATGTTTGTAGATTAGATGATTGAGTAGCAGGAAAATAAGAAATCAACTGACAAACTACCAGAAAGGGTGAGATTTCGGTACCACAGGGAGTTAGAAATACATATAAAAAAGCCAACAGATTTTCTGAAAACATATAACCAGCTATAGAACATTATGGAAGAAAATACTCCGTTTATAACTGCAATTTTAAAAAACCCTGGGGCCCGCCCAGTGGCGCAGCGGTTAAGTGCTCACGTTCTGATTCAGCAGCCCAGGGTTCACCGGTTCCAATCCCCAGTGCAGACATGGCACCGCTTGGCAAGCCATGCTGTAGTAGACGTCCCACATATAAAATAGAGGAAGATGGGCACAGATGTTAGCTCAGGGCCAGTCCTCCTCAGCAAAAAGAGGAGGATTGGCAGCAGTTAGCTCAGGGCTAATCTTCCTCAAAAAAAAAATTTTTTTTAATAAAAATAATTTTAAAAAAACCCTGAGAACCAGCCCTGATGGTCTAGCAGTTAAAGTTTGGCTCGCTCTGGTCCTGTGGCCCAGGTTCGCTTCCCAGGAACAGAACCACATGACTATCCGTCAGTAGCCATGCTGTGGCAGTGGCTCACATTGAAGAACTAGAAGGACTTACAACTAAACTATACAACTATGTACTGGGGCTTTGAGGAGGGGAAAAAAAACAAGAGAGAGAAAGGAAGATTGTTAACAGATGTAAGCTCAGGGTGAATCTTTTCCAGCAAAAAAAAAAAAAAAAGATCATCCTTTAGAAAGAAAAAACTCTGAGAATCTAGGAATATTTTGAAACAAAATTATGCAACACTGCTCAGACAACACTAAGCTCTACTATTGAGCATTCAACATAATCCAAATCAAAACATCAGTTGAAATTTTTTTTTTTTTTAAAGATTAGCACCTGAACTAGCATCTATTGCCAATATTATTTTTTTCTTCTTCTTCTCCCCAAAGCCCCCTGGTACATAGTTGTATATTCTAGTTGTTAGGTCCCTCTGGTTCTGCTATGTGGGACGGCACCTCAGCATGGCCTGATGAGTGGTACTAGGTCTGTGCCCAGGATCAGAATGGGAGAAGTCCTGGGCGCTGAGGCAGAGCAGGCAAACTTAACCACTCAGCCATGCAGTCAGCCCCTGAATTTTTTAATTTGATGAAGCAACTCCCAATTTCACCTAGAAAATAAACATTCAATAAAACCAGGCTGTTTCTAAAAAGGAGGGTAATGGTGAGTGGGTGGAATCTGGGTATATATAAAATATAGTCCATAAAACTTTAAGACATACATAGTATTTAAAACATATATGGTATTTAAAACAATGTGCTTCTCACTTAATAACTGAAAGAGTGATTTCTAGACACAGTTTCATTAATCTGTCAATGCAGATACAGAGGCTGGTCATAAATACACAATTTCAAGTTATAGAAAATATAAATTATTTAATGTCATATCGGTGCAGCAAGTTAAATTTTATTTTTTAAAGCTGGAAGCCTACAGTATCATTATAACAAAATTAAACCACAAGTGGTCAAAGCTTTAGACTTAAAAAAGAAACCTGAATTAGGAAAGATTAAAAAATATAACATAGAAGTCTGGAACCATAAAGTAAAAGTAATATTGATATTTAAAATATGCAAGTACTTGGGGGCTGGCCCCGTGGCCGAGTGGTTAAGTTTGTGCACTCCGCTTTGGCAGCCTAGGGTTCAATGGTTCAGATCCCGAACGCAGACATGGCACCACTCATCAGGCCACACTGAGGTGCTGTCCCACACGGCACAAACAGAAGGACCTGCAACTAGAATATAGAACTACGTACTGGGGGGCTTTGGGTAGAAGAAGGGAAAAAAAAAAAAAAAAGAATGGCAACAGATGTTAGCTCAGGTGCCAATCTTTAAAAAATAAATAAATAAAAAGTAAAATTAGGGCACGTTCTCTGGCACAATGGTTAAGTTCGCATGTTCTGCTTCGCCGGCCGGGGGTTCTCCAGTTTGGATCCCGGGCGTGGACATGGCACCACTTGGCAAGCCATGCTGTAGTAGGCATTCCACATGTAAAGTAGAGGAAGATGGGCACGGATAGCTCAGAGCCAGTCTTTGTCAGCAAAAAGATGTTAGCTCAGGGCTAATCTTCCTCAATAAATAAATAAATAAATAAATAAGTGAAAGAAAAAAAATGCAAGTACTTTAATTTTTTCTAATAGAAAATACACCATATGCTAACTCAACAGAAAGATAACTAGTATAATATTTTGGACATGTCTGACCAAAAAAAATAGCCCTAATAAACAAAGAGCTTTAACAAACAGCTAACTATGGAATGAACACCTGAACACAAATGAGAACCCACAAATGCCCTACAAACAGTTGAAAAAAAGATGTTGTATTGCACCAGAAATCATTCAAAAGGCAAAAAAGTAGACTATCTTGCTCATTTGATTGCTAAAAATGTAAAACGTTGACAGAACCAAATGTAACTGGCGGCTCAGAAGAATATGCGTGCTCTTATACCATTGGAACAAGTGGAGTACACGTTTCTGAAGAGATATTTGACATCATGCATCAAAATTTAAAGGTAGCATATCATTTGACCTAGAGGTCAAGTTTCTAGTGACATTCCTCAAGGACCATGCATAGGTATGCCGAAGTATCTGTCCATAGTCATAACAGCATTGTTTACAATAGCAAAAAAATTACAGAATTTAGTAAGTAGATCATGGCATATACACCATATATAGAAAATGGAACACTGTATGACAATTATTAACTCAAAGGATGTCTCTGACATGTATTGAAGGGCAAAGGTAGATATAAGAACAGCATGTAGGTTGACTCCAGCTTTGTACACTTGGTCTGTTACTCATGTACCACTAATTTCTTCATCTGGCCCTCTATTTGGATGACGCGAACAAGAAGAAACAGTGCTTTTCTCTGAATTATGGGAATTCAAGTGAAAGTTTCCTTCTTTATACTTTTATTTTTTGGGACTGCTTCCTTCTTTGCTTTTCTCCCCCTCCTCTTTCTTCTTCCTCTGTCTTCTTCTTCTGTTATTAGTTTGTGTCAAATTTAGTAAGAAAAGAGGCTATGTTCATCTGGAAGATAATGGAATCAGACAATGGTTTTTAAGAAGATTCAAGATTATTAGATACTTTCAGAAACCTTTAAAAAGCTTGTGTGGAGATATAAGTGCTTATGTATCTGAAACAGTGTTTGGGAAACTCAGCTATTAGCCAAGAGTTTTAAATTGATAAAGAGACACACATTAGAAGCCACATGATGTTTGGGGATTTAATCTCCAAAGATAGTCAAACTTTTGCTGTCCTCTATCGTACCTTGTCTCTTTAATGATATTTTCAAATTGCCCCATCAAGCCTGGATGAAATATTGTCACTGAGGACAGTTAACTCCATCCTATCATTCCCATGGCAGTAAGCTTTGTTATCATAAAATTAAGACTGAGAATTTAAAGTTTTGCAATTGGCAGTGAGGTTTCCAACTTTTAATCTCAGCCCCCTCTGTTGGAAAATCTTGTGCTTTTGTGAGTTTCATAACTCCTGACTTTTATAGAAAGGGTAATCTAGACTCTTTACTGGAAAAGCCTTTTTGCAATTTCCCTGTGACCCAGAGCAGTGGTTCTCACGCTTCAGGGTACATCAGAAGCTCCTGTAGGGCTATTAAAACACAAAGTGCTGCGTTCCACCCACAGTCTCTGATTCAAGAGGTCTAGGGTGGGTTCTGTGCTTCTGCATTTCTCACAAGGTGAGATGCTGACCTGCTGGTCCAGGGACCACACTGCCAGTACTGGCGTACAGTAACTCAATTTATTTACAGATCTTTGTTTCCCACCTTTTAAATTGCAACCCTACAGATGATGCTCTTGAGGATATGTTAAGAGAGCTCTATCATTAAGCATAGAATGTTTTTAGAAGGAGGGCAACAAGAGTTCATTTCCATCATACTTTCACAGAGTTCTGAAAATAAACAGTGGCCATAAAGGGACAATACTTAACCCAAATTTTGGTAAGACTAATGAACATCAGAAAACTGGAATAAAAGAAATTTGCTAGACTCTATGTCTTGTCTTTTTTCCTTTCCCAACTGGTTTTTGGGGGAATTTGTATTTGTGGTGGGATCCTTGAGTATGTCTTCATAGATGCTTGGGAGCAGTAAAAGGAAGGGTTGATAGCCAGAAGGGGAGAGAAAAGACAGACATTTTAAAAAGGAGTTGGGCCGAAGACCAAGTTTTCAGGTGAACCTCAAGATTTGAGAAAGTATTATACTAAAATGTAAATAAAGGAAAGAAATTTCTGCCGGGACTAGTTAATAAGCCCTGCGTGTGAGTTGAAATCATCTTACCTTTTATTCCTCAATTTTTGGGTATGCTAAATGGGCAGGGCATTTAAATCTATAAAATGTGCATAATATGAGATGCTTTCTTCACTCACGTTCTTGTCTGACAAGTTCATTGAAAGAATTATAAATCCCCATTGGGAAATATTAACATTCATCATGAATGATATGCCCAGTTAAAACAGCAAATTTTTGAGCTCTATTTACTTTAGCCATTCACTCTTATTCTTTTATCACCAAATTTCATTTTTGTGTTTTCAAGAGTGTTTCTACATTCTCTTTAAGAATTTATTCCTATCTTATGGAGGAGTGAAAGTTGAAGAGGGGATGATTTATTTCAACAAAAATAGAACATTTATAGAAGGCAGAGTGTTGTCTTAAGTGAGAATGCGCTCCCTTGGGTGTTGCTGAGTTTCTTATTTCTGGAGGTTTTCCAGCAGGAGTTCAACAAGAACAAGAACACCAACACCGAATGCTAGTATGGAAAGGGATCCAGCATTGGTTGTCTCCAGATGATTTCATGATTCACTGATCTTGTTGTGGTTGCTGTCTTTCTTTATATTCTTTGGTTGTTAGAGTAATTAATCCTTGATGTGAAAGTATAACAAGCATTTAAGGTAGAAAACACTATTTTTTCACTGTGCGAACTTACTGCCACTGTCCCCTCCCATCTGCCCCAGCTCACATCATTTGTTGTACTGGAAATATTGGCAGTAGCATATGGCCCGAAATAACTCCAGAGTCAAGAGAACAAGATTGAACTTTCAGTGCCCAAGATTTATGCATCAAAAATGTCTAGGTCCCAAACATGTTTTATGAGAGTTAAAATGGAAGCTATAGTCCCTCTGCCTCAGGTGGCAAACAGGCCATATGTTTGTGAGATTTACCTCTGTGCAGGAATCCCTGATACTCATCAAGCCTCTGAAATTGGGAGTAGTCTCTCCAGGGGAGCAGCATGGCCTCAGCCCAGTCACAGTTACAAACATCATTTGTAATTACACTGGGAATTCCACTGTAACAGATTGTGAGAAAAAAATGCAAGGAAAATGGAGCCAAGTTACACATGTTCATAGAATAATTATTCAACAATCATGCAATTTCTTGAGTAACAAAAATGGGAAACTACCTCAAAAGTTCTGGCAGCTGAATACACAGTATCTGTGTTGAGTGAGGTGTTATAAGCATCAGTCACCTGGCCCCCAAACCAGCCTATTTTATCCAATATTCAAGGAATCCATTGGTATAGAAAAAGAAGCACGATACCTTTCAGGTCTAGAGACCTCAATGACTTTAAAGTGGTTACCACCTCCTGGACCACCCCTATTTTCTCTATTCTCTTCAGAAGGCTTTGATTTTAGTCACTTTCCCTTATGGTTCCCTGTTGCTTATTATTCAGCCAAGGTTTATCAACAATGATTAATTTATACTAGGCTATTATTATATTGACCATATCATATAATTCATTTTGTTAAATCGACCAAACCACACATGTCTGTAGGATGGAAAAAGCCAATATATGGAAAAGGTGTAATTCAGTTTCATGTCTACTTTTCAAAGACTGACTTTATTCTCACAGAGAAATGGAAGCTATAAGCTAGGACAATGATTTCTATCCAAAGGTCTTTATAGGATGCAATGTCTTTATTTTGAGCTGATTAATAACATTTTTGTTTGTTTGTTTCTGGACATGAACTGCCCTAGCACACATGGACACTACTGTTTGTCAAGCACGTTACTTCTATACTTTATTTTCAAATAAAAATTAGCATTTTTGCAGGGTGCTTTCTTTAGAAATCCTAGTCAATTCCAGAAGTGAGGTTATGGGGGTATTTCAAGGGGGAGACTTTGGGCTATTTCTAAATACTTGTTTTTCTCTATTATGACAATAAAAAAGTGTCTGATTTTAGCATATTCATTTAATATTGGGTTCAAAAAGCCACAAATGGTGGTTTTTCCACATCATTCCTTTTCGCTGGCCTCCATTACTCATCTAGTCTAAGGTAACATTTCCATTTCAGTTAGGATTACAAATCAATTAAGAAGTTCCAGTGGTTGATTAAATCAATCGAGTAGCAACTGTAGAAATAGAGTATCTTCTGGGTGGATCTTTATTATTTTACTGGTCCAACAGGTGTAGACTATCTCAGTGTGTTAGAAAATTTTGATATCATGTTTCCTTTAGAGAGCTACAATCTAGCTGGGGAGCACAAAATTCAAAGACACTGAAGCTAAGTAAGAACACTAGATTTAAATAGAAATTTTCAATAAAGCATGAGTCATCACTTGGTGTTATATGATTACCATTTAATTGAATAGTGAAGCTAACTCTAAGGCAGTGTGCGTCATCTTCCAGAGATATGTCACCCCAATAATGGCGAGAGTCGGTTCGATGGATCATACTGGCTGGGCCATGTCTACTTCCCCTCCACCTACCTCACTTATCTTGCTTCTCCTCACTTATCCTCTCAAAATACCATGTTCAGTCATTGGATTCTACTGTTCGAGATGGAGCAGGGTCCGTCTTTGTAAGAGCAGCTGATGTGTTCAGGTGTGCAAGAAGAAGAAAGAGCACGTGAGCTATAATAGACCAGGGAGGAGGTAGGAATGGCGGCCTGGATCTTCAGCTTGAGTTTTTAAGTATGATAAAATTTGGAAACACGGAGTGGAGACCTGAAACTGTTTGAATGGAAAGGTAGAGAGAGGGGAGTGAAGGAAGCTCTCAGGAAGCAGTTTGGTTGAAAAGGAGAGGTTATCTGGGCAAGGATGTTGGAAAAGGAGGTATCACCTTGTTAAGATAATGATTCAGGAGTGTCTGCCTGGAAGTGACAACTGACAGTGTAGGAATGAATTAGAGTCACAAGGAAGACAATGCAAAGAGAAAAGCACTAAGACCTAAAGCTTGAGAGGAGGAGAAAAGGAAGCTGGTGAAGGAGAAAGAGAGGGACATCTGTATATTCATTACTGAAAGGGACATCAAATAGATTGAAAATTGGCAATGGTTTGGCCCAAATGCTATAAAAATCGATACTTTTCATTAACAAAGTGCCGTGAAATTTGATCTGATCTTATTTGCAGACAGTATTACTTACAAAGGGATATTTATGCTCCTAAGTTCAGGCACAGAAACTAGCATTCATCAAAGATATTAGCTCATTTTAATTTTTCTTTGCTACATTTATGCTTGCGTCAGTGAGACCATTTTGGGACCTATCTATCTATATAAAAATCTATATATTGAGGGAATGAGAGAGAAGTGCTGTATGGTAAAAAAAAAAAAAAGAAAGAAAAAGTCCTTTTTGGCAATTAAGTGGATGGTTGATTCCCTTAATATTCTAAGAGCAAACACAGCTATCATTATGAGTCACTATAGTTGATGAGTCTAATTCTTTTTAGTGCCATTACAGCAGATGCTCACATTTCAATCCTCCTTAGACAGATCAATCTTCGTCATCTCCTCATACATATTCCAGCATCTATACTGGAGTGATAGTGTGCTGTACTGGCAGGAGGCAACAGCATCACTCTTTGGTGAACTAGCAAAGCAGCTACCTGGGAAACCAGAATAAAACGGTGCAGAAATTGCTGTTCTTTGCAAAATTGACAGTGACCACCAGTTACCTGTGCACCTGAAGATATAAGTGTGAACGCATCTACTTGATTATCCTGGCTTTCTGGAGGAGTTTCCTCCATAGAGGAGGTAGGGGAAATTTTAGCACTCGTTAGATTTTAGTTGAGATTTTAGGCAGTTGAGATTATAGTCTCTTTACATACAGCATTAAAATAACAATACCCCTAGTGCAAGGAAAGAAACCTTTCCAGAGTAGGTCATTGAGAAAGGCTGTATTTTATCTTCTAGGAGGAAACCATTAATGCGTACACACACACAGCATATGCACACATGTGTCACACATACAAGAGTGTCTCACACACACTTGTGCCTAGTTCCTGACTATAAATTATAGATTTTGGAATAATAGGTGGCAGCAACTGCCTCAAACCTAATATTCTTCCATTAACGAAAGCTACAAAGACAGTACAAAATGGAGGGAGGTCTCTTTTTGACTAATATTCCAAGAATAGCCATAAAGCTACTCTGTTGAAAACACAGACCATTTCTCATAGAAAAGGAAGAGCAATTCAGAGGGTGGAGCCCAAAATCCAAAGGGAGAAGCCAAATGCTGAGTAGAACTACTCCCAATGAGAAGATCCAGGTCCTCCTCAACGAGGAAGGGAAATTGATGACATTCCTGGCTGGATTTCAGAATCTCTATTTACATGTTTCCCATTTCCCTCTCCTTGATTTGGAGTGCCTACTGCAAGGATTCAGCTCCTGTCTCCCTATGTGTATTGTATCTTGTCTATGATTTATCCTTTTAATGCACGGGTCTCCCTACCTGAGAAGCCCCAAAGAGGTTGGCGCCTGTGTCTGACTGAGATCATGAGATCCTGGTCTTTGCATTAGAATCTGAGGTCATAATGGGATGAGAGTTATGGAATCTTGTGAGGAGTAAGTGTATTTTGCATGTCAGAGAATATAAATAATTTGTGGCCAGAGGATGCATTCTGATGGATTATAGATGGCTGCCAATTCTTGCTACTCCTCCAATTGAGAAACAGAGTCTATTTTTCTCCCCATGAATCTGGCCCAGCCTTTTGCCTGGATTTGGTCAAGAGAATGCAGCAGAAGGATGCTTTGTAACTTTCATGGCTGGGCCTTCATCTGAAGCTTCTGCCTTGACATCTTTTGGAGCACTCTCATGGGATCCATCCATGTGTCAAGAGGCCAAAGCAGGCAGAGCGGAGAGAGAGGTCCTTGCCTAGCATCGTCCCCTCCAAGGTAATACATGTCAGTGAAGTAATCCACCTGCAATTCTGTGATCCTGGCCAGCGTCTCACAGAGCAAAAGAAATGCCAGGCTGAGCCCTGCCGGAATTCCTGATGTATAGAATCGTGAACAAATACAATGGTTGTTTTAAGCCACAAAGTTTTAGGAGTAGTGTGTTACTCAGCAGTGGATAAAGCAAAGAGCTACTTAGACAAGACAATATCCAGGCTTTTTTCATGCCTTGGTCAAGGTCTTTCTCTAGTGATTAAATTTTATGAAACTTTAGGTACACTGAGCATGATCAAAGTGCACATTTTAAATACATGTAATTAAAATAGAGGGAACATGTTTAATGGAACTAAACTTGAATTATTTGGCATACATATATTGAACTACCAAAAACTGATCAAGTTCCCCAATATTTAATCTTGGTTCTATTGAATCTGTATTCTAACTAAAACCATTAAACCAACTATATCATTTAACTATGATCATACTTGATGACAGTAGACAGATAGTCAACAAGAAACAATCTTAGGATGTTGTGTCCGGAGTGAAGAAATGATTCATATCACAGGAGGATGACAGCCCTCTGACCTTCATTGGCATCGCATCCTCTCATTTTTCCTTGCTTGTACTTATCATCCTATTTTTCATTTACAGAGCACAGTGTTTATTATGTGCTGTGGATGAAAGTTTTGAAAAGAACTATGAAATACAAAGAAAAAAGGAAGGTTCTAAATAAAGACAAATTTAAAACCCCCAAACCACCAACTCTTTGAAATTTCAAATAGTTATCCCTCATTCAAAATCCATAAGCTGTAAATAAGGAGCCACCTGAGACTTCAGGATCTCATTTGAGTGTTTTGCTGATCACAGTCTTTCTTTCTCATGTTTCCTGGTTTTCACTTAGGGAGCTGTGAGCTATACCCACAGTTATTATCAACATCAATTTTGAGTCTTTATCTACGTCATTATCCACTACTTTTCTGAGGAAGATGAAATATATATTTATCAAAATATACTGGCTGAATAAAAGATAAGTAAAAGCTGGTAATAACAATACCGATATATTTGTATTTTTAAGCAAGAGGATCACTCTTTCCACTTCAAAACTTCCTCCCTCCATTCTAAGGAATTCCCCCTCTCATTCCATCTCTAAGGAATGCCCCCTCCTTAGGTCCAGGCAGCCGGTGAAGGAAACAGGTGCTGTAGCTGACTAAGAAGTTTGTCTGAGAAGACAGGTGCACCTGTAAGGGACAATTGGTATGCTGTTGGAATTCCTATAGATAATTATATTACACAGACTCCTAAAATGTCAGACAAAAATAATAAACAGGATTCTGGATGAGATTGTTCTTTCTAATCAAATAGAGCCGTTTATGGAGCAACTCTTTATTTCTCTGGTTTCTATCAGAATGATGCCCTTTCGTCAGCAGCTCCTTACTTCACAAAATACTGCACAGGCAAGCATTTTTTCCTCTCCACAGTATTAATTAAATTATATAAAACTGGCAGTGTTTAAATTCTAGCATCTGTATTGTCTCACTTAATTACATCCCTGGACTCCTTTCAAAATTCTTTCATTTGCTACAGGGACATCTATTGGCGAAAGGGGAAGAAATCAGATACTAGAGATCAAATGCAATTCGGGATTTCTACCCGGCTGGCCAGCCCCAGGCCCACCCTTCTGGAACCAGCTCTTTTGCTCTGTTTGTCTGTCGCATTCCCACTCAGGTCCTGAATGGCTGTAACTAAACAGAAGAGGGAAAATATCACCATAACAGAGACTCATGAGGAATTAAGGAAATTTTCGTGCTGAGCCTCATAAATAAAACAGTCGCAACCTTCTTTCAACTTCCTTTAAAACCCACATAAGACCATCCTAAAGTGGAATACAGCTTACCATGCCGGACCTCAGCAATCTGCGTGTGCCAGACAAGAGCCTCCTTGAAACTTGGGCATAGGAGAAACTTGGAGAAGCTTGTGATGAGCATTGTGCTTAGAGGAGGTGTTGTAAGGCCAGGACAGCAAAGGTGGTCCCTGCCTTCCAGGCTTAACCAGGATGGAGCCAAGCCAACAGTACATTCACAAGACAGAAGAGCCAAGTGCCTAGTTCCAGCTGCCCAATGAAGAGCTACCACCAGAAAAAGCAAAGATCAATGAAGTCCACAAGAATTTCCTTTGGCAATTTCTGTCTCCCTTTTTTTCTTTTTTAACTTGATATGTCCAAAATCAAATTAGTTTCTTTTCCAGATCTACTTATCTTATTTACTTAGTAACTTCTTTGTCTTAATGAATGGCTGTCATTCAAAGCCGAGATCTGGGATCATCTTTGATCTCTCTTCTCATCCTCTAAATTCAGCTCCTAATTTCAACATCTTCCTCCTTACTCATCCCCCCTTCTCATTCTTGCTGCCACTGCAGTGGTTTGGACAATTATGCTCAGCTGGGCGCTGTGTCTTCTCTAGATTAGGACATCTCTTAGCCTTTTCCCCACATCATGAACCTGCCAGGATGATCTTTCTAAAATGTGAACCTTGAACGGTTACTACTCCATGGCTGTAAATTGCCTACACAATAAAACCTAACCTGCTTAGCATAGAAATTGAGACTCTCCATGATCCGGACCTTGATTCTGTCATCAGCCTCCTTTCTCTCTCTACTAAACTGTTCACTGATGTCGAATCACCGAAATGGGATCTATAGACTGAAGTTTAAAAAATCATACTTATATTCTACTGAGAAAACACAGTGCTAAATTTGTTGGATTTTCTTTTTCTAGAAAAACATTGAAGAGATAAAAATCTTAGGTGTGATTAGGAAACAAAACGTTGCTCGTTATTATGGAAATTTGTTTTTTGGACTAAAATGAACGCACTTAGCAATTCAGAAAATACTGTTATTAATCAAATAGCTAAAAAGTTTATTCATCTTTCTTTCATGTGTTCAGCAAATATTTAATGAGTGCCAGCAATATAGCATACAATGCATCAGGCACTGGCTGCACGAAGATGAGACACAGTTCCAGTCTACCACGAGCCCAAAGTGTATTGCAGAAAAAGACAAGGAAAGTGTGTGATCCAGTGTGGGAAGTGCCGTAAGAAGGCACCTGGCTTACCCAACTTGTACTAGGTCTCTTTATATCAGGTAGTAGAAAATTCAGATCAATCTCAGTTGAGCCCAGAGAAAAAAAAGTAGAGAGAGGAAGAGAAATTTACTGACATACATAAAGAAAAATTTCAGGAGCAGATTACATTCAGTTATAGTTTAATCCGGGTTCTCCAATAATGTTACCCGATCTCTCTTCCTCTCTCTCAACTCCAATTACATCTGTGTTGGTTTTCTCATGCATTGGCTATCTCTATGTGGTGACAAATATTGATGCTAGAAACTTCAGGCTTACATTTTACCAGTTACCAAACTTTATGAAAGCAAACAAAATTTCTTTCTTAAAAATTCTATAAAATGGCCCCAGATGACGGAGAGTTGTTGGCCTTGCATGGGTCACATGTCCACTCTTGATCCAAACACATGGCTAAGAGCATAAAAAGTATGGATTGGTCAATATCATCCTCTCCACCTTGGTGTCTGAGCATGGGGTGAGCTGCATCTGAACAATGTGGGTTGGAAATAAGAGAACAGTGGTTCTCCAAGGGAAAACTACCAAGAGAAGGAGGAAGAGACGTCAGACAGGTAGGAAACAAGATATACTTGTTTTATTGCTTGAGCTAAATCTTGAAAGATGAGGAGAAGTTAGCCAAGTAGAAGAGTTGATGAAAGCCACTCCAAGCAAAGGTAAAAACAGAGCTATAAGAAATCATGGTACTTTCAGGCATCTTTTAAGATTATTTCAATATGGCAGGACACGTGGGTATATGGCAAGTTAAATACCAGAGATGTTGATTCAAATGGTAATGAGCTGTGAAGTACTTTAAAGTTTCAGTAATCTTTTGGGAAAGACTAAGCACGTCAGAAATATGAATAGTTTAAATTTTCAGTAATATTTGGGGAAGATTTTATCCAGCTCTCTTCTGAAGAATTATGACCCGTGCATGCTGTGAACCCAGTGGTGATCACATTGGCTACAGCCAAATGGACAAGAGATGGGCTTCTGACCTAGAGACAACATGGGATGAAACCTCTGTCCCAAGGGAGCCCATATACAGGTTAGCCACTTATCAGATCTATCAGATCTACCCTCTATGGGGAGAATCAACAAGTAAGTAGTAGATGGAGGTGTGAGAGAAGAGAAAGGGGTTAAATGATCCGGAGACTAGAGACAGGAGTGACGATCATTTAGTTACTAAAGCTGTGGTATGTGTTGAACTACAATGTACTTCTCCTGATGATATTCTAGTTTTCACGAGACCAGATTGTGTGTCTTTCTGTTTGGTTCAGCTGTGCAGGTCAATCTGTATACTGAACTCCTATTCTCATGGTCTCTCAAGAAAACTCCTGTGTCTTGTTACCTGAAGGAACTCAAATAATTTACGAGTCTGGCATATGCCAAACCATAGTCTTCACATTAACCTGAAGACATTGAGAAAATCCTGCAGCACAGCATTGTAAAAAATACTTGTTGACTATGTATTTTTCAATTAATGAAACAAAAAAGTACACACTAAAATGGGGGCAGGGAGGGTTACCCAAATACTTAATTTCTTCCATTTATATGGGAAAGTTTTCTACTCTCAGGATAACATAAGCCCTTACTTGTAGGCTCCTCACTAGGTAACAAAGAGTTCCAGAACCAAATGGTGCTTTTGAGATCATGGCTGCATATCCAGGACTCTAGCCTTCTCAATACTTGGGGTTGCTGCTGTAATGTCAACTACAGAGCTCAGACACGTCTAAGTAGAAAAATAAACGCAGCACCTAGTCTGAAAATGCCTACAAATGAAACATGGGCAAGTTACAACCTCTAAAGGGTGTCAAATTCTTATTTGTACTACAAAATCATCTGTTTCGGTATATATTTTAAATCTGAAGCTTGCAATATTCATTTCCCTTTAACTATTGAAAAGTTAACAATTCTGACATGAAATCAGTGGGTGAAAAACAATCCTTGAAATTAATTTATATATACTCGCTTTGGGGAATGAATTTTATTGAGAACCGTGATAGTTGAGGTTATTAAAAAAACTACTGCCATCATTAATCACACAAATAATTGCTCTTATAAAAATGTAATTTCAACACAAAAAGTAAAATACACTTTTCTTTCCTTGTTCTGTAAAGAAGCACCCACAAATGGCACACCAGAGACACCAAGGGTGAATTTCACAGACAATTCAACTTTGGGGCACTCTCTGGATTTCTAATTGTGCAGCTTCTCTCCCGGCAGGTTATTATGATTAGGTTGAAACATTTACATTTATATTTGTTATCTGGAAGAGATAATTAGATATTTCCATTGCAAAATAATTTACATTAATGGGCCGTAACTTTCAACGTGTAGTTTTAAACTGCACATTTAAATAATATAATATCTGTCTCTCTTAATTTTCCTGTAATTGTCTCCACATAGTGGCTTTATTTTTCTTTTTGAAAACACGATCAGCTAAAACAATATACTAAATGCCTTTAGTTGATTAGTTTGAAACTTTAGAATAGGTAACATGGCAAGCTTGTTTAGAATTTTACTAAATTCTTGGTATGCAAAATGAAACTGGCTTTGAACTAAAACAAGACAAAAACAAAACTCTACAGCCTACTTAAAGATATAAGGATTACATGTGGGTTATACTTATCCTTGGGGGGGTGTGGGGCGGGAGGCGAGACATGCAGGATTTTCTTCTTTAGTCATTTCTGTGTATAATCCAAAACACTTATCAGCTGTTAATCAGAAGCAGATTTTGCCTTACTTAATTATATACCTAAGCTTGTCCTCAGTCAAGGGTTTGGCCAACAGTTCTTTCTCTGGTGAAATCTGTACACTGAATATTTTGTCCATTTATTCTTTCAACTATTCTATCAGCTACAAATCATGGGCTGAAATAGATTCATGGGACAGAGAGAGGAAAGCCCCAACAAACACAGTTTAGAAGACTACATATCTACCCAGATTTCACCTATGAATGGGTTTTGCTCTAGTAGAATATTATCACCAAAAATTTACAATTACAGGGGCCGGCCCATAGGTGTAGTGGTTAAGTTCATGTGCTCCACTTCAGTGGCCCAGGGTTTGCAGGTTCAGATGCCAGGTGCAGACCTACACACTGCACATCAAGCCACACTGTGGCAGCCTCTTACATAAAATAGAGGAAGACTAGCACAGATGTTAGCTCAGTGACAATCTTCCTCAAACAAAAAGAGGTAGATTAGCAACAGATGTTGGCTGAGGGCCAATCTTCCTCCCTGCCCCTCCCCACCCAAAAATTACAATTACAAAATTGATTGCATGTAATGAGGACTTCTGAAACATAAATGAGATGTTCTCAGCTGGGGAACGTCCGCTTGGTCTGAACAATTCTTTAATTAGAGATGGGAAGTTAGCGCCCCTATTCTCAACTGATATTAGCAAAGTTGGGCATGATTAAACTACTTGTATTATTAACGTTACGTTTTCCTTTTATAATAATTCAGGAAATAGTGAGAGATTCCAATCCCTCGTGAATTTGGATGGACATCAATATATAAATGCAGGCAAGGGCCTTCAGAAAACTGTATCAAAATATTTCAGGTCTTGGAGTCCGAAGTCACGACCTTTCTGAGTTACTTAGCTTCTCAGAGATTCAGTTTCCTCGTTAATAAATGTATGGTGTTATTGGTGACATTAAACAAATATTATATATAGCTATATATATTACAGTATAAACATCATGAAAATGCTGATATGTTAACAGTAAGAAGGCAAAAAATTAGAATAGTAATAACAGATGATCTCCACAAAGGGTCTTTAGGGGATGTTCAGGGTGAGACGCTAATCACCCAAGTCTACAACTTTTCCCAGAGATATGTCCTTTGTAGCTTCTTTCCTAATTATGCTTTTTCCTAAGTAATATAAACATTCCCTGAGCAAACTTGTTTATAATACTAATTAGTCACATCTGGAATAAAGTGTTTGCAAAAATAAGAGTCAACACATAGCTCTCTGAATTATGAGTGTGGGTTTTTTTTGGAATCAGTAGACTGAAAAACGTGGTTTGATTCTCCAGTGTATCACATTCATGTTATTAATGCATTAATGTGGACCATTTAAAACAAGAGGCCATTTCCTTTCATATTCTAAAAAGCATCCAAATAAAGAATCAACATCTAATGGTCCTTTTTGTTTATTTTTAGGACTAAAAATATCTTCAGGAGCCAGCTGGGTTGCATAGTGATTATGTTCACACACTCCACTTCAGCGGCCTGAGGTTCACAGGTTCGGATCCCAGGTGTGGACCTACACATCTCTCATCAAGGCATGCTGTGGTGGCATCCCACATAGAAAAAATGGAAGGAAGTTGGCACAGATGTTAGCTCAGGGACAATCTTCCTCAAGCAAAAAGAGAAAGATTGACAATAGATGTTAGCTCAGGACCATCTTCCTCACAAACAGACACACACACACACACACACACACACAAGCACATATATATATACACACTTGTGAATATATATATTCAATATGTATATATATTGAATACCTATATTTGGATATATAGACATATCTGCAAATTTGAATATATAGATAACCATAACTGGAGTACCAGTGGCTGGCACTCCAAATATATATATATAATATGTATATTCAATATATATGTATAACATATATATTCAAAGACCCAATCCACTGACCATCTTCCATGTCTCTGTGTTGAATGGTCTTTTTGGCGATATGAGTAGAAAGTCGTCTTGAAGACAATTTTGTTTCCAGAATTTCTGCAGCATCCACATTCTAGGCTGAGCTAGAATAATTAATTGAATATTATTCATCAAACAATTGTGACTTTGGGCTATATTTCCTGTAGACAGCACCCAAGCAACTATTGCTGAAGCATCATTATCAGATAAGGAGACCCCTGAAACGACTAGTCTGACAATACTGTGTTCTAGAGGCTTTACTTTTCACACACGTTTCTTCTCCAGGTACAAAAACCATAGTCATACATCTGAAATTCAAATGCCTTTCAATTAGTCTAGTACCATAAAATCATTCTTCAACTTAAAAGCCACTGTCTGGCACTCCAAATATAGAAAGTAAATTGAATCACATTGCATTAGTCCTAAAAGCCACAATCGTGGTACTGGGATTGTCACTAGTACACTTTCCTAGTTTTGTGTGGGTTTTCATATATTAATGTGAGAAGTGTGTGCCCTCTAATATGACTTTGAACCAGTAAGCCTTCAAAGTACATTTCCTATGTGCTGACATGCCAGGTGCTGTTCTAGGCACCAGGCATACCCAGGGCTCTGGTCTCTTGGAGCTGTGTTCTTGTGTGGTGAAACAAACAACAAAAAGGGAAAAAGTGATCGAATCACATGATGAGAAAGCATTAGGAAAAAAATGAAAAGAATGTGATAGAGAGGAATCAGAAAGTTTGGGGTATTTGACTGAGAATCCTGAGAAGATCCCAGAAGAGGATTTCAGGAAGAGGGGAGCAGCAGTGGAGTACCATGGGAGCAGATATGAGCTGGGTAGTTCCAAGGAAAGAGATGCTCAGAGTCTCTTCTTCCAAGTGAGGAAGGGGCACTTGGAAGGAAATGAGGTCAGGAAAGTAAGACCTGCAGGCCAGGATCAGAAGTTTGAATTTCGAAGAACACAGAACTGCACATTGACTTGTATTTTTCACAAATTTTCATGTGTGTTTAAATTGTTTAGATTTTTTGTTGTTGTTGAATTATTTTTATGTCACAAGGTGGTAGTTCTCTCTGGATCACTGAAGAATATGGCAAAAATGAATATTTCCCAATATTTTTGCTTTAACAAGAAATTGTAACATATTAAATCACTCTAAATAGAGGAAAAATAATCAAAGATTTATACTAAATCCAAGAGGAAATATCTGTGTGGAAAATTACAAAATCAATAACTTCCTGGCTAATTAATATGAAATTATAAGTGAATTATTCTTTTTTCCTTTTTTTGGTTAGGAACATCTGTTGCCAATCTTCCTTTTTGTGCATATGAGACGCTGCCACAGCATGGCTTGATGAGTGGTGTGTAGGTCTATGCCCAGGATCCGAACCTGGGTACCCTAGGCTGCTGAAGTGGAGAGTGCTGAACTTAACCACTACACCACCAGGCCAGCCCCAAATTATTATTATTTTTAAGTGTAACTGGCTATTGATAAAACATCCATCAGAACATCCAACAAATAAAATAATACTAATTTGTGCAATTATAATATGAAGAATATAATGATTCTAGTAGAAATGGGAAAGCAGCAGTGAGATTTATAGAACATTTAAAAAACTGAATTCACAAACAACAAATGAAAAGATGTTCAGCCTCACTAGAAATCAGGAAACTGAAAATCAAACCACAATGATAAAACAGTTTGCACTCATATTTGAAAGAATTTAAAGCTCTGACAGTAACAACCGTTGTTGAGGATTGCCATGGGAACTTTGACTCATTCTTTGTGAGAATACAGATTTGCATAAGTATTTTGAAGAACAATATGGCACATCTATGAAAGTTTAAGAAATGTGTATTCTTTAATTCAATCACTCTACTCATCAGTATATGAGTTTGAACCCAGGGAGACAGGAGCAAGAATGTTGATAGCTGCAACAATTTGGAAACAACATAAATATTGACCCACAAGAGACTGCCTAAAAAAGGATGTATTAATGCCCTGGAACAAGACAGAGTGAAATAAATAGAGTGAAAATAAATGACTGAACACCACATCTACCAACATAGATAGCTCACAAACACAACATTAAATGTGCAAACATGGTTTCAGAAGACTACATACGGTGTGATCCAAGTTATGGAAAGCTTTAAAATATACAAAACGGAAAAGTAAAAATAAGATCTTTAAAAAAAAAAAGGGAGCAGGCCCCGTGGCCGAGTGGTTGAGTACATGCGCTCTGCTTTGGTGGCCCAGGGTTTTGCCAGTTCGGACCCTGGGAGCAGACATGGCACCACTCATTGAGCCATGCTGGGGCGGCATCCCACATACTACAACTAGAAGGACCCACAACTAAAAATATACAACTATGTACCAGGGGGCTTTGGGGAGAAAAAGGAAAAATAAAATCTTTAAAATATACAAAACAATCTTGTACATTGCTCAGGGATATCCATAAGGGGCATAATGCATGGAAATTATAACAATCCTGGTTTGTCACAGGAAAGAATCATAAAACTACAATTTTGTTTTCGAACATTAACTTCTGCCAATTTGTCAATGACTATCAATTTGATCTTCTTTGTGTGTTCATGTTTAACAGAGAGTAGAGCCAGGTTTGTTCATTTATCTTCATTAATAGCTGATCAAAGAGTACTTTTTAACTTTCACTTCTTTTACATGAAGTAAGAGATAAAGCAAAAGTCTTTAATATAATGTTTGACAGAGATTCATAAAACCTCCATTACATGATAAATTCCGGAAATTAAAGTACTGTCTGCATCTTTATTTCTTTAGATTTGATTCTCACAACTTTGAAATGTTTCTGTAGAAGAAAAATATCCCACTAAAGAACTTTACTACTCTATGGAAAACAGTACAGAAGTTCCTCAAAAAATTAAAAATATAACTACCAGATATGATCCAGCAATTGCACTATGGGTATTTATCTGAAGGAAAAAAACCCAGTAATTTGAAAAGATACATGCACCCCCCCCATGTTCATCACAGCATTATTTATAATAGCCAAGATATGAAGACAATCTAAGTGTCCATAGATGGATGAATAGCGAAAATTCCCCACAATGGAATACTATTCAGCTATAAAAAAGAATGAAATCTTGCTATTTTGACAATGTGAGTGGACTTGAGTGCCTTATGCTAAAAGAAATAAATCAGACAGAGAAAGACAAATATAATGTGATCTCACTTATATGTAAAACTTTAAAAAAAAACAAAAACCTCATAGATTGGTGGTTGCCAGAGGTGGGGGTTGTGGGTAGGCAAAATGAGTGAAAGAGATCAGAAGGTACAACCTTCTAGTTATAAAATAAATGTCATGGGATGTAATTTACAGCATGATGACTATAGTTAATAATACTGTATTGCATATTTAAACATTCCTTAGAGAGTAGATCTTAAAAGTCCTCATGACAAGAAAAAGAAAATTTGTAATTATGTACTGGGAAGAATGTTCACTAGACTTATTTTGGTAATAATTTTGCAATATATACAAATATCAAATCGTTATGTTGTACACCTGAAACTAATATAATGTCATATGTCAATTACATCTCAATAAAAAAGAACTTTAACAGAAAATTTATTATAAATTACTGTTATTTTTTTGTTAAAATTTCAAACATTTTCTTTTCCTCCAAACATCAGAGAAAATGATGGAAAGAAAGCAAACATTGACATTATTTTATTTACTGCTTTATAATGAGTGTCTGTTTCTTGCTGAAGGCAATAAAAGTGTTCAAGCTTTGCCTATTTAACTTTTTCTGGCCATGTAAGACCAACATATTTAGTCTTTCCTTCTGGCATTCCTCTTCAAAATTGGATTTCTTTGTTATGTAATGTCTATTTTATTACATTTTGTTGTGACCACAATTAATTGCTTTCTCTGTGATTTCAGTGCACTCATCCTTCTTTAAAAACTTTGTGAGCCAACCCTGATGGCATAGTGGTTAAAGCTCGGTGCTCTCACCACTTTGGTGACCCAGGTTCATTTCAATGGCCATGCTGTGACTGCGTCTCACATAGAAGAACTAGAAGGGCTTACACCTATGATATACAACCGTGCACTGGGGCTTTGGGAAGAAGAGAAAAAAACAGAGGAAGATTGTCAACAGATGTTAGCTCAGGGTGAATCTTTCCCCGAAAAGATAAAAAACAAGTTTAAGAAACCTTCCTTAAAAAAAAAAAACTGTTTCATTCTGCTTTGTTTGACTGACACTCCTCAGATTCATTGAAATATTTCATACATTAACTAAAGTTTGCACATGCCAAACAAAAATATTACTCCTCATAGTTTTCATTGTTCTACTGTTTTACATTTTTAATGGAATGAAAACTGAAAGTGGTCACGGAATAACAAAACTGGAGTAATTCAAGTTCTGTTGCTTCATTTTCCTTTTCACAAGCACTGTGCTATCATTTTCTATTTCAAATCTACTGTTTAAACACAGGTACACATGTTGCCACAGGATTAGGAGACATGAACTGTGCCCAAAGCAAGCTTGTATGATCCCAAAACTTCGCAAACTCATTCTCCACACAGATACACGTAACCTCGTTCTCTGAAATAACTATCAAGTAAAATGCAACTTACGTAAAGATAATTTTAAAAAATGCCTCTTTGAAGTTTATATATAGATTATTAAAGCTTAATAGTACCAGAACTTAGATCAAGAATTTTTTTAAGGGAATAAATATTTTATCATTTAAATAATTGAGAATTGCATGCTTTTGGTGACAATAAAAAGCAAATGCGGGTTGGAGGAGGTGAAGATAGTCAAAGACTACAAACATCCAGTTCCGGGAAGAATAAATTCTTGGGATCTAAGGTTTAGCATGGTGACTATAGTTAACAACACTATATTGTATGCTTGACAGTTGCTAAGAGGAGATCTTAAGCATTCTCAACACACACACACACACACACAAAGGCAATCATGTGATGTGATGGAGACGTTAACTAACCTCACTGTGGTTATCATTTTGTTATATAAATGTATATCAAATCACCATGTTGTATACCTTAAATATACACAGTGCTATATGCCAAACATGTCCAACTAAGTCTGGAAAAAATTCTAAAAAGCAGGTTGGCTTTTAGTGAGTTTGTTATTACTTGAAAATTTAAATATAGACAGCATTCCCTTTATTACCTAAACTTAGAGGAGACTTCCTCCTTAGCACACCACTGACTAATCTGTGAACTTGCCTTGCTCTTTTTCTTTTTTGCTTACATATTTCTTTTCCCTAATTTTGGTTTAGAGCCTATCCATCCTCCCGAGGTCTATTTTCAATCCCTTTCCTCTACTAAAAACCTTCTGAAGACAAAGATGGGAGCAAGCTTTCCCTCACCGGACCTCCTAAACCACTTATTCCCTGTACTATACACTTGATGGCCTAATACAATCTTTAATAAACTTTTCAACTCAAGTAATCATATTGGAAAGTTGTAGGGACTATCATTGTATTTTCCACATGTATTTTGAGAACCCTCAAGTGATTAAAGGATAGTCGTAAAGAGAAAAAGGACTTACTTTATGTAACCATTATATTTGTGAAGAATTGACAAGACACACCTTAATGTGCCAAAATCTCTCTGGAAAAGGCTCTGATTGCAGAGTTCCTGATCCATCTCAACAGAATCTGATCTCTGGTATCTGGCTGCAGCAAGAATCAAACACTCTAACCAACAGTCTCACCTTCTACTCATCAGGTGATATCAATGCAAGTGATCTTTGGACTAAAATTGGAAAATGACTTTCTCTGGGGAATTGATATTTTGTATTGAAGGTAAGAGCCTAAGGACATTAGAATATTTCTTACTTGATCAAACAGACCCTTGATTTATGAGGAAAAGACATTATTCAAGCCCATTTATGTTAGTAAATAAATGTTAGAATAAAATGATTATGAGAAAATTCTTTATTCAACAAAACTGATAAGCCTCTAGCCAGGCTAACAAAGGGAAAAAAAAAGAGAGGACACATAATACTAATATCAGTAATGAAAGAGGGGACATCACTATGGATCCCATGGATATTAAAAGGGTAATCAAAGAATATTGTGAACAACTCTCTGCCCATAAGTCAGATAACCTAGATGAAATGGACCATTTCTTTGAAAAACAAAATCTGCCAAAACTCACACAAGAAGAAATAGGCAATCTGAATGGGCCTATATTTATTAAATAAAAGGCATGAGCAACCTTCCAAGACAGAAAACAACAGGCCTAGGTGAGTTCACTGGTAAATTATACAAACATGTAAGAAAAAAATTATAACAATTCTCTATAATCTCTTTCAGAGGATAGAAGCAGAAAGAATACTTCCAAGCCCATTCAATGAGGCCTGCAACCCTAGCAATGACATTACAACAAAAAGATACTATAGACCAATATGTCTCACAAACATGGATGCAAAATCCTAAACAAAATATTAGCAAGTTGGATCCAAAAAAGCATAAAACAAGTTACACATTACAACCAAGAGGAATTAAGACTAATTGTGCCAAGCTGGTTCAATAACCATAAATCAATTAATGTAATCCATCATCTCAATAGATTAAAAAAGAAAAATTACATGATCATATTAATTGGTGCAGAAAAAGCAGTGGACAAAATCCAATATCCATTCATGATAAAAAGTTCTTAGTAAACTAGGAATAAAGGGAAGTTCATCAACTTGATAAAGACTACCTACAAAAAATGCCATTACAGCTAATGCCATACTTAATGATTAGAAACTCAAAGCTTTCCCACTAAGATCAGGTAGAGGGCAAGGATGTCCCCTCTCACCACTCATTTTTAACATGACACTGGAAGTCCTTGCTGATGCAACAAGGAAAGAAAAGGAAAGAAAAGCTGTATAGATTGGGAAGGAAGACATAACAACTGTCTTTGTTTACAGATGGCATAATCATTGACAAAGAAAATCTGAAAAAATGAAAACTCCTGTACCTAATAAGTGATCATAGCAAGGTTCTATGACACAAGATTAATATGCAGAAGTCAGTTGCTTTATTATATACCAGCAATGAACAAGTGGATTGAAAATTAAAAATGCAATGCCATTTACATTAAGACCCTCAAAAAATGAAATACATAGGCATAAATCTAACAAAAGATCTACAAAATCTATATAAGGGGAGCTACAAAACACTGATAAACAAAATCAAATAGCTAAGTAAACAGAGAGCTATTCCATGTTCATGGATAGAAAAACTCAATATGATCAAGATGTCAGTAATTCTCACTTCATCTACAGATTCAACACAATCCCAATTGAAATTCTAGCAAGTTATTTTATAGATATTGACAAAGTGATTCTAAAGTTTATAGAGAGAGGCAAAAGACCCAGAATAGCCAACGTAATATTGAAGGACAAGAACAATGTTGGAGAACTGACACTACTGAACTTCAAGACTTGCCATAAAGCTACAATAATCAAGATGGCATGCAAGCAGCAAAAGAACAGACAAATAGTTCAATGGAATAGAATAGACAGCTCAGAAATAGACCCGCATAAATAGTCAACTGATCTTAGACAGAAGAGCAAAGGTAATACAATGGAACAAATGGAACAAATTTGTCTTCTCAACAAATGATGCTGGAACTGGACACTCATGTGCAAATAAATGAATTTAGTCCCAGACCTTACATCCTTCACAAAAACTAACTCAAAATGGATGACAGACCTAAATGTAACACCCAAACTAGAAACTTCTAGAAGACAACTTCGAGAAAACCTGTATCACTTTAGGTCTAGTGATGCCTTTTTAAATACAACGCCAAAGATGTAATTCATAAAATAAATAATTGATAAAGTGGACTTCATTAAAATTAAAAAAACTTCTGCTCTGCAGAAGACACTATCAAGCTAATTAGAAAACAAGCCACAGATATGGAGAAAATATTTGCAAAAGATACTTCTGATAAAAGACTGTTATCCAAAATATTCGAAGAGCTCTTAAAACTCAACAATAAGAAAACAAAAAGCTCTATTAAAAAATGTGCCAATTACCTGAACAGATACCTCACCAAAGACGATACACAGGAGGCAATTAAGCGTATGAAAAGATACTCCACATCATATGTCATTAGGGAAACTCAAATTAAAACAACAATGAGATACTTCTAAACACTTAATAACATAGCCAAAATCTAGAACACTGACAGCACCAAATTCTGGCAAAAATATGGAGCAACAGGCACTCTCATTCATCGCTGGTGGGAATACAAAATGGTACACCCACTTTGGAAGACAGTTTGGTAGTTTTTTTAAAAACTGAACATGCTCTTACCATATCATCCAGCAGTTGCACTCCTTGATATTTACCCAGAGGAGCTGAAAACTTATGCCCATACAAAAACCTGCATGTGGATATTTATATCAGCTTTATTCACAATTTCCAAATCTTAGAAGCCACCAAGATGTCCTTCAGTAAGGTTAATGGATAAATAAACTGTGATACATCCAGACAATGGAATACTATTTGGCACTCAAAAGAAATGAACTATCAAGCCATGAAAAAAAAGGGAGGAAACTTAAATACATATTACTAAGTGAAATAAGCCAATCTGAAAAGGCTACATACTGTATGATTCCAACTATATGACCTTCTGGAAAAGGCAAAACTATGGAGACAGTAAAAAAGATCAGTGTTTCCCAGGGGTTGGGAAGTGGGATGGATAAATAGGCAAAACACAGAGGATCTTTAGAGCAATAAAAGTACTCTGTATGATGTTATAATGACAGACATGTCACTATACTTTTGTGCCAATCCATAGAATGTACAACACCAAAGTGAGCTCTAAGGTTAACTGTGGATTTTGGATGATTATGATGTGTCAGTGCAGGTTTATTCCTGGTAAAAAATGTACCATTCTGGGGCCAGCCCAGTGGCACAGCTGTTAAGTGTGCACGTTCCGCTTCGGCCGCCTGGGGTTCACCGGTTCGGATCCTGGGTGCTGACATGGCACCGCTTGGCAAGCCATGCTGTGGTAGGCGTCCCACATATAAAGTAGAGGAAGATGGGCATGGATGTTAGCTCAGGGCCAGTCTTCCTCAGCAAAAAGAGGAGGATTGGCAGTAGATGTTAGCTCAGGGCTAATCTTCCTCCAAAAAAAAAAAGTACCATTCTGGTGAGTGATGTTGATAATTGGTAGGCTTTGCATATGTGGGGGCAGGAGTATATGAGAAATCCTTGTACCTCTCTCTCAATTTTGTCGTAAACTTAAAAGTGCTCTAGAAATAATAAAGTCTTTAAAAAGGAAAAATAAAAGAAAATGCTTCACAAACCATTCAGCATCATGCAAACACTGAGAGTGGTATTTGACAAAATACTATTTTGTAGGTTTTTGATTGAAGAATAAAAGTGGTGGTTGGGGGCAGGAAATTTGATTCTCTAGTATGATTCTTAAAGGAATGTTTCAATAAATGTGTTTATACCAATTTGATAATGATGTATAACAAATGTGGGCCTAATCCTGGTATCTGAGACAGAGCCGAAAGCTTTATCAAGGTCCCCAAACAAGTTTTTAAAACCTGCAAAAATGGCCTCATGAAGTGGGAAGGAGAAATTAAATTTAGTTTTGCTTGTAAATAAGAAATATCCTGAATGCAAACACATATGCTCCATGCTAAACTCTCCTCAGATTAGCATAATCAGAAAGTCGAATCTATTAATTCCAGATCAAGGAAAGAGTTCTAGCCCATCTGTTTCTTTGCAAAATTTCAGGACCTATTACAGTCTCAGTGAGAACAGAACTCACTGTTTATTGCCATTTTAATAATTTGTCCTTTATGGAACACCACTCCCCCAAAAGTCTCCTCATTTCATTGCAGGCATTGAGGGTCTCCATAACCCACTTTGTGGGGGAAGGGAGCAATGTGACAGCTGTTTCCCATGCAATATTAAACAGCAATTCGAGATCCAACGTGGAGAAGAATATTGCATTCCACATAATAGTGGAGAGGAAATAAAGAACACAGTTGCGTGGAACAAAACAGGACTAAAACGAATGTCTTGCTTGTGTAAAGAGTAGCTGGGAGACATTTATAGTGTCTTAAATCCAGACAGCTTTTCTCCAGCAGCTGTTGCAGGCCTCCAAGCCGGATGTCCATTCAGCACTGACCCTGAAGGATGAGCACCGGCCGACCTTCCTTGAACGTCTCCCCTCCCAGAAGTGAGCAAGCTTAATCTGTGTTTCGTGCAGGAGCCGGCAGGTCGGAGGTGTATGAAAATAGTTGGCAAGTCGAAGGACGTGGCAGCCTACGGTTAGGGCCACAGCTTTGAGCCTGAATTTCTAGCCTGCTGTTACTTTTGCGACTCTTCTCTGCTCAACTTAAAGTTCTGATTAAATATAATTCTTGATGAATGAGCCAGGACAGTCCTGCACCGGGGACATCATTTATTTTAGATGGAAGTCAGAAGGGCATGTTTAAGGCTATTACACAGTTCACACAACAACAAGACCCATGGAAGAATACAAATGTCAGAAAGCCATTTGCTTTTTCACTAGAACTTCACATGTTTCTTCCATTAAAAGGGATTATTCTTGTCCCTCTTTTCCTGATGGGATTAGTCGCCCACCTCATGCCATGCATTTTAGAGTTCTGAATGATCAGGACCTGTAATCTTTTGGCCCACACTTATTTACTTAGATTTGGTAGACAACGGACTGTTTTATACATGCATACTTTCTAAGTAGCCATCAAAGCTTACTGCTTAGGATGGTAATATTCATTAAAATATTACGCTTTTCTTTGCTTTCAAATAGCCTACAAAATGTGATTTAATGATTCCTTCATTACTCAGAGTCCCCACTTTGACTATCAGTTACTTTGTTGTGCTAACAACAACGCAATGTCTTCTCCTGACTTGAAGCAGCCTTTATTCTTTGCCTTTGAAAACTTGTGTCTAATTTTCATAGTTCCCTGGGCTTTCTGCTCCACCCGTCTCTTCCTACTCACAGCAATGCCCCCATTGCCTCTATTCTTCTCCTACTTTCAATTTTTAAATGTGCCACATGACCAATTATTTTCAGAGTGTGTGTACAGCAAGAGTAAATTAGGTTGTTGAGTGAGCACTCATGAACTAATTTATAATAAAACGCATGACTTTACAAGTCATTTATCTTGAAAGACCAGATGACTATATAACTTTGAACTGGATTCATTTTTAATCCCAATAGTCAAGGCTGCTGGTTAAGTGACCCCCCAAACAAGTAAGATGGGGCTGGGCAATATGGCCTCTCAGTGCTTTGGCTGTTGGTATAATCCCTTCTGAAAGGAGACTGAATAATATGTTCATACTTTCTCTTCATTTTAGTAGTGGATCAGTCTCTTTGACATATTGAAAAGAAATACTAAAATTAGATTTTCAGTTTCAAAATGCAATATTTCTCTGAAAGATATTTCACATGTGAAATGATCAGTGTGCACCTCTATGCATGGTAGCAGAGTTTGTGAATGGCAAAAGGCTGGAAACAACTGAAATGTCCAAAATAGGAGACCATCGAAAGCAACTATGCTTCATCTTCATAATGGAATAGTAAACAGCTTTAAAAACAAAAACAAAGACGGGGAAGTCTTTATGTACCAATATGGTATGATTTCTACACTGGAGAAGGTAGGAAAGACTGCTATAAAAAATAGGCCTTTGGCGTATCAATATGATCAAAGTTTATTTCTCACTCTCCTGGTTGGCAGGTGACTCTCCTCTTGGAGGTGATTCTGTGGCCTTAACTCTACAGGACCATTTTTATTGCCTTTAACTGAGGTTACATGAAGACCATCACATTTTTCCTCTCCTCATCTGGTCCCACTACCCTCTAAAGCCTTATTTTTGTCTGCATTCAGCTGATGGAATGGAACAGAGCGTGGTGGACACATACCTGCTTCTTAAAACCTTTGATCTCAAAGTAAGCGTGACCTCTCCTCGTGCTCTATCTGAAAGAACTAGGCCCTCAGCCACATCTCGATCCGTGGTAGGCTGTGAAATGCAGTTCCTGGCTGAGCAGCTGCTCTGAGCTGTAACTGCTTAGTCTGAAAGGGGAACTGTACTCTGGTGGACTCCTAGCCTTCTCTGCTACCATCTCATTTACATATCATTATCTGAAAAAAAAACAAGGTGCATAGCATTTGTGTCATCCTGTGTCTAAAGAGAAGGGGGGAATATATATGTGTATTTGCTTGTTACATGCATGAAAAAGAAAACCAACTAGTAACCATGGTTACCTATGGAAGGGGTTCTGGGAATTAGCAAACAGGAGACAAAGCAGAAGGGACACTTCATTATATACCCCTATGTAGTTTTGATATGCTAACAATGTGAGTGGAATTACCTATTTAGAAAAACAATATGTTTAAGAAGTAGAAAAATGATAGAATGCCACCAATCTAGACAGAAGGTAAGAAACATGACTTCCAGACGCACTGTAGACCCATCTGGCTCGGGGCCCTTGTCATCCCACCAGCAGCGTAGGAGTGGAGGAGGCCATCTGGGAGCCCCATCAGGAGCGGCAGTCTTGAAGACTGTGAGCAAAGTGTAGGCGAAAATGTACCAGAACTGATGTCATTATAGGAAACCTGCTTCTCTTTGCTCGGAGAAAAGAGGCAGAAGTTTGTAGAGAGAATATCTCACTTTGTGCAATCTGTGAAATATTCATAAGCAGAGCAGGTGAATTTTCACAGTTTTTTACGGTAAATATATGTTTCTTATTGACCCTGGGGAATGGGGTGGGTCTCTTCACCACTGAGAATGGAATGTCCATGTCACTCAATGTTCCCCATAGCATCCAATTATGGATTTAGACAAAGTAGGCTAGCCCCAGCTAGGATTTAGAGAAGCAGAGTCTGGATAGGCAGCTGAAGCTGCCTACTGCCTACAAGGGAAGACATCTAAAGGACTGTTCATCCCTATCTCCAAAATATTTGCCTGTAAGACTCCCAGAAGGACCAGGAATCCACTATGAGGAAGGTTAGAAATGTGTCTCCCTGAGAAGAGCATAAACTCCACGGGACATCAGCTCACTCCCTGCGTGGTATAATCAATCAGGTCACACAATCCCAATTGCCAACTGTTTTCCTAGGAGAAAGATGTAAGGCCAGTCTGGAGAAGGGGCAGTGTCCCAGACCATGTGCTCTGAACAGTTTTGGGAGACTGACTCTCAAACAGGACAGGACAAATACATTTCACTGTTTGGCTAAGGCTTGATTCTGCCAAGGAGTGTTAAGTGTGATGTCTCAGCCATTCCTCAGTGTTCCAATTATCCGAGGCAATAGAGAACTCTTTACAATGGTTATTTATAATATACCTTTTTTCTGACTACCCAGTGTTCTCCATTAGATAGATCAAAATTCCCTGAATGGGCCAACAGGAGAAAATGCGTGTTATCATTGCTTTGGAAAGTACCTTACTTTGAATTCCTGGTGTGTAACCATCCAGTAAGGTCTGTCAAGAACAGGTCAAAATTTGCATCTTCAAGGGGTTTCATAACTCTTGGGGGAGACAAATATTTAACTTAATAGGATCAGTTGTAATAAATGTTATAATTAAAAGTATAGACTTTCTGTTTCCAGATTTTTTGGTTTCAGGGACCCATAAAATTCAAAATGTAATATAATAAAAAGCTGCCTTTATTTACTTTGCCAAGAAAGTCCTTAAATACAATCTACCACTTACTCTCATGACCATTTCATAAAATAAAGCTCATTATGACACCAAAAAACCAAACATGTATGATCTCAAAAGAGAAAAATAGAGAATTCCTTATATTTTTAAATTCAAATGCAGACCACTTTTATCTTAAAAATTCTTGATATTTTATAACATGTATTTTTTTCTGGAATACAAGTTTGTTGTTCCATTGTCAATTTGAAGACCTATATTCAACAGTGAAATATGAAATGCAGCTTGAATGTTCGACTTCTTCCAATCACATATTAAATCAGTCATTTTAGAAAATTGTTTCATGTAGGTATAATGATGAAAATTGAGGCAGTACTTTTAATGCTACTTAGTGAATTCAACACAGAAATTTCATGTGCATTGGCATAAATTCAGACCCTCATTCCTGCAGCTACATTTTTCCTAAAAATCTGGTATCTCTGTACCAAGAAATATAGGAAAGTGGCTTCCAGTTCTCATTATTAGGTGGCCACTTTACCTGGAGCCATGTAACTTGTGGGCTGTAATCACCAAGATGGAGAATTCAGGGACTTTTCTAAGAGGGATGCTACATATGGTGAAAATGTCCTGGACCTAATCCCTGGCTTTTGGGAACAACTGGTATAAATAATCTTGAATGGGAATCTTAAGGGTAAATGTTAATTTCAGGGGAAATTGTTTTTAATCTGCAGATTTCTCAGAGACAACAGACCAGGCGGGCCACCAACTGCTGATGTCAGCAACCCTCCAATACTGAGTTACAAGCCAGACTGGGGTGGGAGGGACCCTTGGCCTGAACTCTTTCGGAAAACTTGAGGATAATTACGTTCTTCAAGCCTTATTTTCTTGTAATTCTCTAAAGTGGACACATTGGGACAATGCTCTCCCACACCCTCGTTCCAACAGTGTTCTGACTTTCACTCCATGACCCAAGCTCTCATTTCTGTCCTTCTTCCATAATCTTTAAACTTGATGAAATTCTTCCTTTTTTGTTTGGTTAACAATCTCAACTTCTTCCCAGAAATCTTCTTCCTCTGATCTTTCTTTTATTTTTCTCACGAAGAGATTTAGATCAGGATACTTCTTAATTGTTGAACCAATCTTGAGTTGTGGAGTAAACCAAGTATGGTTATAGTATGTTAGATTATTTATCATAAATTTGGTTAATTATTTTGTGTACAATTAATGCATTTTGGCTTGTAACTGAAAATAACCTATAGTTTTCTTTATTTTCACTCTCCAGTTGTCCTTCCCTTTAAAAAAAATCAAGGTTACCATGGCCTTTAAAAATGAATTAGGAAGATAATACCTATTTTTCCACTCTCCAAAAGAGCTTGGTATGAGTTTGGAAATAATCGTTTGTTGAACGTTTTGGAGAACTTGATTGTAAAAACTCTCTGGGACTGATCCTTCTCTTTGGGAGAAGATTTTTAACTACTGATTCAATTTCTTTAATGGTGAGATTTTCTTTCTCCTTTTTGAATCAGATTTAGTAATTTGAATTTTTCTAGAATTTCTCCACTTTATTTAAATTCTCAAATGTATCAGTCTGAATTTTTGTAGGTTTGCTTACAAACATTTTATTTCAGCTACATCTGGAAATATACTGCCCTTTAACATCTCTAATATTGTTAATTTGTATCTTCTTTATTCTTGATTAATATTTCCCAAAATTTGTCAATTCTAGTAGTCTTTTAAAAAATCAATGTCTGGCTTCTGTTTATTCTCTCTAATGTTATGTTTGTTTTCCATTACATTAATTTATTCTCTCGTTACAGCCTTTTTCTATTTTCTATGTACTATTTTTAGAAAATGTTAAGTTGAACACTTAGTTCATTTGTTTCAGTCTTTCCTCTTTCTTAATAAAAGCATTTAAGATGATGACAATTTAAGTAGCTTATTAGCTGCAACTCATGAGTTTTAATTAGCATTGTTATCATTCATTTCTAATTATTTTTAATTTTTGATTATCTCCTTTGGTTATTTTTTTAATCTGGAGGAGTTCCTATGTCTTTCTTTGTTTTCCAAAACTTTCATGGTTTTGAAGAGTAAAACTCAGTTATTTTGTAAAATGTCCCCCAATTTGTGGTTTCTTACAATCTTTTCTTTTCCTTTGGTTCTCTGCATTTTAACCATGATGCATCTAGGTGTGGATGTCATTCTACATTTCTCTCTTGGGATTCACTGGACTTCCTGAATTGAGGGTTAATTGAAGATTGCTGTTCTTCAACAATTCTGGAAAATTCTCAGCCATTATCTCTTCAAATGTTTCCTCTTCCTTATATCTCTATTATCTCCTGCTGAAACTCTGATTTGACACATATAGGACTTTTTCACTCTATCCTCCATGTATCATCCTCTCATCTTTTTTGTCTCTTAGTCTCTTTATAGTGCATTTTAAATACTGTCTTCAGATTTTCTAGGTCGTTAATTCTCTCTTTAACAGTATCTAAACCTCTGTTTGCCCCACACATTGTCGTACCAGTTAGTTTTTTTAAATTCAAAAACAGTGACTTAAAACAATAAATATTTGGCATATCTAACAATTTTCTGAATTGGATGAGTTGTTCTCCTCGTGTGGGATAGTTTGTCTGTTGTGAGACAGCAGTTCTTCTGGGTCTCAGACTTCTAGGAACATATCACTCACATGTCTGGAGGCTGGCTCAATGTAAACTAGAGTGTTAAGGAACACTTAAATATAAGTTGGGGTGTTGTGGTTCACTTGACTGTGTTTTCCTCATTATCAGGCTGGCTAGTCTGAACTCATTGACAAGGTGGAAGAGGAAGGGTTCCCAAGAACATGAAGAGTGCCACTCCAATATGTAGGCACTTTTCAAATTTCTGCTTATATCATCTTTGCTAAAGTTCTATTGATCAAGCTCAGAGTCAATGTGAAAAATGACCATCTAAGAACATGGAAAAGGGGGGATCATTTTGAACATTTTTATAAATAATCTGCCAGTGCATCCCCTCGATGGTTATTCTAATTTTAGTTATTGCATTTTTAATTTCCAGAATTTTTATTTTGTTCCTTTTCAAAACATCCTAATCAAGTTTGATAAGTCTTTGTTCCATGACTATAACTTCAAATTTCTACTTTATTTCTTTTTTCTCAGATTCATTGAGATATAATTGATATATAACATTGTTTAAGTTTAAAGTATACAACATATTGATTTGATATACTTATATATTGCAAAATTATTGCCACCATAGATTAGTTATGTCATTAGTTATATGACACCTCCATAATGTCACATAATTACTATTTCTTTTTTGTGGTGAGGACATTTAAGACCTACTCTCTTAGTGACTTTCAAGTGTATATTACAGTATTGTTAACTATAATCACCTGCTGGACATTAAATCCCCAGAACTTATTCATCTTATAACTGAAAGTTTGTCCCCTTTGATCAGTATCTTCCCAGCCCCTAGCAACCACCATTCTACTCGCTGCATCCTGCAGTATTTGTCTTTCTCTGCCTGACTTATTTCACTTGGCTTAATGCCCTCAAGATTCATCCATGTTGCTGCAAATGGTAGGATTTCCTTCTGTCTCATGGCTGAGTAACATGTGGAGTATTGAGAAGAGATAAAATAGACACTACAGTGGAATGCCTTGTTTTTGTAACCACAACGGTGAAGATCCCTGAGAACACAGTGGGAATCTGGCCCAATAACAGTACAGTTCTCTCTCCTTTATGTGTTCTGTCAATTCCTCTCCCACCTCTCCTGGCAACAAGACCTCCCACATGATTGTAATAGCATTATAATGCTGACAGTATTCTTACTACACATAGGAGACACATGTATCTAATTCACTCTACCTTGTTAATTGTGGAAAGCCTGGGGGGTGTTTGGGAGAAGTTTGAGCCACAAAGAATGATATCATGAAGGAGAAGAACAAGTCTTATATGTAAAAGGTTAAAATGAGCCACAGCTAGAAAGAGAGAGAGAGAGAGAAAGAACACTTCCAGTGACCAGCAACCATTGACTCTGTTGCAGAATCAGTTTTGAGTTCTAACCTATGTACATGTTTCCTTCTTAAGTTCTCATTTACTTGGACTTTACAGGTTGGAAGGAGACACCGGAAGTCTGAAATCTACAAAGAGAAAAAGTGGATGAGATGCTCATGATACATAAGGTCTCTTAACATGACACTGGACCCAGCCAGCATCTTGGTTGCCTCTTCTCCTTGCCATGGAGAAGTGGAGTTCAATCACCAGCTATCATCAGTTCTCCAATGATAAGAAACTGGAGACAGGTATGAGTACCCAATATAGGGTCTTTATAAGTGGTTTATTAATATGTAAAATAAAAAGTATGCTGCTCCTACTTAGTCATCCTTGATGAATCATTTTGTCTCCTCCCTAAAGTTTGGATGGTTAACAATGATCAAATATATTATGCTGTACTACTACTTGATCTGGATGAACACCATCTGACTGTTAATAATAAGATATTGATGCTCAGTGTGAGCAAAAATGATTAAGCAGTCACTGCTCCCAGAGCTCCATCTAGGGCACTATGGGTAGGCATACACAAGACATTTCAAATCCACAAGTTGCCATGGTAAAATAGCATGGGCTTTCAGGTCAGACAGACCTGTGTTCTAATTGTGTCTCTGATATAATGTTAGAAAACAAAAGCGCTGCATCTCAGTCTCCTTATGTCTAAAATCAGAATGATAGTTAGTGCATATTGCTTTTCTGATAATAAAATAATGCCTATCAAGCACTTAGCACACAACATATACTAGTTCACTTCTCCTTATGTCAGTGCTTCTCACAGGATGCAAGGAAGTATGAAATGGGCCCTAAGAGCAAGGGAGAGTGAACTCAGCTCCAGGAGGAAACCTGGGGAATTCTCCACCTTTAAGTGACAAATTTCTTTGACGTCTCCTGTATTTATCTTGAAAACTCACATGTGTTTTGCAATCCCCTGCCGGATACCAGCTCTGCCCTGAGGATGGGACTTCCCCTGCAGCCTGCTCCAATGCCAGCTGGTTTCTTTCCCACATGTCTCACCACTGTGCCAGAGTAGAGAGGAAGATATCCTGCTTAGTCATCACTGCCAACTCCAGGTCATGTTCCCTCCCCCCCTCTACAGCCCCATGGTATAGAACCTTTTTCTGGCATAGGCAGCCACAGAACCCAGGGTCATCCTCCCTCATTCCTTAAAGATTGTCTCTTCCAACGTATTGCTACTTTTTTCACCAATGATCCTGTCATTCTGGACTATTTCAGTGGTCACATAGAGCAATGGCTCTCGAATATCACTACAGAAAACCCCATAATCAATAAGTTATATCATGACTTAGCTATACACACACTTACAAACACACACGTTTTATATTTATCCATATTAGATGCAACTGACTCCTGTATTTTCTATTCTATTCTATTCTATTCTATTCTATTCTATTCTATTCTATTCTATTCTATTCTATTTTTACTCTACTCTGACTTCTAGTTCAAAACAGATTTGTCAATACTCATTCAATTTATATGATAGCCGAGTAATTGGTTACAATTTGAAAACATTCTCACAGATGATACTTCTGATATTCTGACCACTCAGTTCAATGCCTCTCCCTTCCAGTGATCTTTCTTCCTTCCACATGATCATGCCTTACACCTCATTGTTGTCAGTACCTGCACCTCTCCATGATCTCAACTACTGGCATACCGTTTCCAGTAAACATCTCCCATCTTTCCAGATTTGCCCTTCTGTGACCCTCAGTCTAGTGACTGGGACCCTTTCCTTAATGTCTAGTCTGACAATACACCAGTCCGTTAAATACAACTGTCCTCCTACTCCGCACTTGCATCTATACAGCCGAGTGCAGCTGAGTAAAACACACAACTACATTGACTAGTCTTGTTTTAAATTATTGCTTACCTAGTACTTTTTAGCAGTCTTCCTACATCTCAGTAGGCTATTTAATGCCCGCTCTCTTTGGGTCTTTCTTATAATTTCTCTCCTCATATCTCCAATACCTCCTCACTCTCAGCAACCTCTTTGCCTTACTGAGAAAACAGAGAACCACCATCTCCAACTTCCCCTCATCTGTACCGTACACACTGTCACCTCTCCCATTAACTAGCATAAACCATCCTTACTCCCATCTGGGATCATACTTCTTTTTGTGACCTACATCCCATTTCCTCTCACTCATTCAAGAGCATCTCTCTTGCAAATCTTCTTTTCCTCTTTTGTATCATCAGTTTTTTCTCTTTTCTGGATCATTCCAATCAGAATATAAACCTACTGCTTTCCTGCCCGTTACTAAAAAGAGAGAACATAAACCTCTTATGACCTCACATTCTTCTTTAACTACCACTTCTTTGTTATCACAAAGTCTTCAGAAGAATTGTTTAAACTAACTCCCCCAAATTCCTCTGCTCTGATTCTCAATAAGCTCCAATCTATTCTCAGTCATTTGTGATTGCCACCATCTTACTTGACTTTTCCCCATCTCATTTGACTTACCTGCAGTAGAGGAAATGTTACCTCCCGCTACCCAACTTCTTGAAACCCTCTCTCCACTTGGGTTCTGCTACTCTACTCTCTATTGATTCTCCTCTTACTCATTGGCTGCTCCATCTCTGACCTCTCAGTGTTGGAGGGCCTCAGGTCTCAAGCTTCAGATCTCTCTTGTAACTACACTTATCCTTCAATGACTTCATTCAACCCCCTGGCTTTAATACAATAAATGCTATGTATTTATATTCTAATAACACCCAAATTTATTTATCTTACCTTGACTTTTTTCTCTGGAATTCAGCCTCTCGTATCTAATCAACAATCAAATGGATCCACTTGGATATTTAATGGCATCTTAAACTTGACATGTCACAAAAGTATTCCTGGTTCTGATCTTCTTTCACCATTCCTGCAACCCTGTGGTCTTCCCCATTTCTGTTAAAAGGCAAGTCCATCTTCACATTGGTCAAGGTCAAATCCTTAGAGTCACATTTGATTACTCCACGTCTCCCATACCTAGAATGACCAACTCATCCTAGTTGGCCAGAACTTCCCAGTTTCAGTGATGAAAGTCCCATGTCCTGGAAACCCCTCAGTCCCAGACAAATCAGATGGCTGGTCACCCTACTCACAGTCTGTATCTTGCTCTGTGTGTTCCATAGCACTCACCTTCTGAAGTACTATATATTTCCTTGTTCATTTGTTTATTGCTCATCTCCCTGCCCCAATGAGTGACACTCCATGAAATCAGGGTCTTTGTTCATTTAGTTCAACACTGAATTCCTCATGCCTGGAAGAGCCCCTGGAACATAGCAGCCACTCTGTAAATAGGTGTTGAACAAATATATCTGTTGGTCCCTATACAATCCTGTTGCAGGTATTAATCAGGCAAAGTTAATGTCTGAGTGTCTTATCTAACCTGTGGTTTTTCTATACCTTGTGGACTTAAGCAGAATGTTAAGTGAAAGGGACAGAAAAAAACTCACGGTCTGAAGTTTCCTATTGCACTATGACCTGCGTAGGACCCTGGGATGGAAATTAAGGGAGGCTCTTATCCGAACCCCAGAGTTCCAGGTTGGAGTTGAAGGCTTCACCTATTCTGAGCCTGTCTCTGTTTTGTTTCTCATCCTTCTTCAGAAGCCTTTTAAAATTATGTGTCTATGTCTGTTTCTTCTCCATTAGAGGTAAATTTCTGTGAAACAAACGCTCCATCTTAGTCACGAGAGGAGCCATCATTGTGCCTCACAAACAGTATTTCTTGAAAGAAATACTGTTAAATAGTGTTTTTGAAAAGGAAATCCCAACAATAGAGCATCAGAACTTACCAGGAAATTGATTCTGGGAATTAAGAGGGCATATAATTGGTGTGAGTTGTTTTGAAACTGGTATGTTGAGCCTGGCTGTTGTGGGGACAGGGGAGCACTGGTTGCTGGGTTTGCCCCTTAGAGCTTAATTGACTGCCTGTCTCCTGCCTTTGGGCTTGAGCAAAGGGATGTTTTCAGCCCAATTAGCCTCCAGGTTCCTTGGATTTGGTTTTGTAGATATTTAGACCTGTAATCTACAGTAAAAATAATGCATAATTAGTGAAGCAGTGGTGACTCATTCTCCACAGAGGTGGATCTTGGCCTCCCACAAAGGTTTCTAAGAATAGCTGCAGCAGACTAGTTCTCAAAGAACGAAAGCTAAATGCTTTGTCTATAAAGATTCCTCTTGGTGCCTAACAAGAAAGCCGCGATAAAAATCAAGAAAAATAATTCCTCAGCATGCAGCCTGTGTACTAGAGATCCTGGAAAGACAAAAGAGGCTATTCCCACAGTTACACTATGGATATTTTTATGATAAAAGAACATAGTCGTTTGTCGTTCATTTTGTAGGCAGAAAAAAGGTATGTTGTAAGTCTTACTTTTTCTACAACTTTCAAAAGATTTTTGCAAGAGATAAGTGAACCAAGAGCATGCTACTACTTATCTATATCAGCTAATTATAGATAAATACTGTATTTTTCTAATTCACAACACTTCAATCATTGGTCCTTTATACAAGCAATCCATAAGTCATTTAACAAATATTTAACTGAGAACTATAATGTGAAAAAATTGTGAAGAATATAGAGTTGTATAAAACACCATTGTTGTCCCCTGGGTGTTTATAAGCAAGTAAGAAAGGAAGAAATAAATGCATCTGACTCCAATATAAGGTAGAAAATTGAGTGGCCAGCCTGGTGGTGCAGTGGTTAAGTTCGCACGTTCTGCTTCAGCGGCCTGGGGTTTGATTTGTATCCCCAATTGGGACCTATGTGTCACTTATCAAGCCACACCATGGCAGGCGTCCCACATATAAAATAGAGGGAGATGGGCACAGATGTTAGCTCAGGGCCAGTCTTCCTCAGCAAAAAGAGGAAGATTGGCAACAGATGTTAGTTCAGGGTTAATCTTCCTCAAAAAAAAAAAAGGTAAAAAAATTGAACAACTAAAATATTTACTCCAGGTCCCAGGAATGTGATTTTTTGCTGAGACTTTACCCTAAGAATTTAGAGCAAAGGCAAAAAAATCTGAGAGGGAGGTATGATTTTCAAAAAATGTATTTAAAGTATTTAAAAATTATGACATCATATTCCACCAATGAGGACATATACATTTAAGCTTATTTTTTCCTCATCCTATGTATTCATTCTCTAACTCCACACTATTTTAGACTAGCAACTAGAGTTACTAACTCTAACTCAACTCTAACTCAATATACTAAGTATGCTATACATATATCAAGTTCTGTATGGGGTACTTAGGCGCAAAATACATCTATGCATTGATGATCTCTCAGTGCAGTGGGAAGTGATAGCACAGATGTTGTGGAATAAGTAAACACTACGGTTATTTAAAATAGGTGGGTTAGAGTGACAACTGAGGAGAGATGAGGCATTTAGAGGAATCTTTCCTGAGGAAGGAAGGCTTGAGCTGAGTCTATCATAATAATAACAGATACACTGGTTAATATTTATTGAATGATTTCTGTGTGCCAGGCATGAGTTAAGTGCCTTCCATTTATTCTAATATTTATTCTCAACAACAGCTCTTTGAATTAAGGATGATTCTCCACAATTTGAAGAGGTTAAGACTTAGAAAGATTAATTGACATGCCCTGCTTGAAGAAAGTAAAGTCAGGAATTAAGACCAGATTTGACAGATTCCAAACCCTGTTCTTTTAACAGTGCTAAACCTGTCCCAAAGGAGAGGTGCTTAGACCCTAGTCATGGGAGGAAATGATTGCAGACCTAGAAGGCTGCCCAGGCACATACATGGAGGTACATGCCATATATGTATAGTGGGAATAGAGGCTGGTGATCTTGTCCAGCCTACAAAGGTGTGGAGGCGGGACTCGTGATAGCTGAGGTTGGGTCCAAGGACCAGATATGAAGGACGTATATGACAAGATGTCAGGCTGAGGAATTGGTCTTCCTTTACCTTGACAATAATGGGTAAACACTGGAAGATTTAAAGTGACAGCAGGATTAGACTTGCATTTTACAAAGAAAAATCATCCCGGTGGCAGTGTGCTGTGTGGGCCAAGGAGCTCCGAACAGATGAGCTTGGGTGGCCCAAGGGGCTAAGACTTCAGAGTTATGAGGAACTGAAATTCTTGTGCGTAAAATGACAATTTCATGTAGAATCATACTTCAGACCTTCAGGGATCCACAAAGTTATAGAGACACCTCCCTGATTTTATACATGAAAAAAATCAAGCCCAAGGTGGTTACGTAGAGTCCGGTAGCTGCTGAAGATTTTAGTAAATGTACGGGTTTCCTGGCATCATGACTTTGAATTATTTAATGTTCTTATAACAGCAGTGTGGAAGTATTCTGACACTAGGAGCCTGAGATGAGGGGGCTGAGGTGGTGTGCCCTCACACAGCATCGTTCCATACCATTCATTCTGTCTACTGCTATTTTCCCAGTCGGAGTGCATAGGCTCCCAGTAAGCAAACAAGATTTTGCAATAAGGCTATTGAGCTATGCAATAATAAGTGTAAATTTTTCATTTTTACCCCATTAAACTTTTATAATAAAGTGTTTCATTTATCTTTGTCACTGACAGGTATTATCCACTTTCACGTTTTAAATTTCTTTTCTTTATCAGATATGCAGGGCATGCTGCGTTGCTTTACTCGGTGCACCACAAAATAATGTTTCAAGGAATGCCTGCCTAGAGAATTTAATCTAGGGAGGCCACGGTGTTATCATGGAAAGAGCTCAGGGTCAGAGGACCCAAGCTGTAGATTTAGATCTGCAGTGAGCAGCAGCATAGACCGGGGTAACATACTCCATCTCTCTTATACTGTCTTTATCTGTTAAAAAAACTGCACAAACCAAAGCCCTTTTCTCAATTTTTAAGCATTAAATAAGATGTTATATTAATTAAACTGTTCAAACTATTTTCAAAATGTTAGGGAATATGTCTGGTTATGAAGCAAACTGTCTTTGGATGTAATGAACTTGGAAAGTAATAACTACTAATTTTTTTGCTTGTTGTCCACAGATGCTAGCAAAAGTTAGCAAAATTCAACAGTAAACTCAAAAATAAGCACTAGTGTTTACCAGAAATTTTCACAAATGTGACCATTTCCCACCATCTTGTTAAAGCTGAGTGAGACCAGAACTGGCTCTGTTTTCTACATGTAAAGCTCCACTGTTCACATTTTCCTTTATATAGTGGAAAGTACTCATTAGTGGACAGATGCATGCATTTCTTCTCAGAGTATTTAATAGATGCCAACTGTTTTATGCACCCTACACTAAAAGATTTTCATGCAAATGCAAGTTAAAAGCCCACTAACATTTATAGATAAGAAATATGGGCAATTTCGGTCAATCTTTCTTTTCCCCGATACTCTCACAAATCAATTTTTAGATGCATGGGGATATTGTGTTATCCATCTTATATAAATGGGCACTGTTGCTAACGCTGTAAACACAGATTAGGTTTAACTTGAACTAACTAAAACGGACAAAACGTAATTCCCAGTATTAAATTCTACAGACATATATGTACACACAAACATCCCTTTAAATGACACCAAAGAAACATTATCTTAGCGGGCAATGTTGTTCTAACTTCTGGATCCGCCCTCAGGGATTCTTTTGCTCTCCATTATCATGCTAACAGCCATCAGTGTCATCTCTATTTGCAGTATAATCCACATTCTTTCCCTTACCTGGGAAGATACCCTACTTGCGTAAATTATGCTGCTGTTCTCAAGCTCACAGTCCAGCTTTAGATTTTGGAAGAGGCACTAAGCAGCTGTTCCACCAGATGGATGATCTTTAGTTGCAGGGTTTATACATTTGCAGGACAGGAAAACATCTGGGCTGTTACAATAAAGAAGGGCTCTTATTTCTCTGATCTCATGACCAAAAGAAAATTTGGTGGATTTGTGATAAACTCCGAAGACCTGAGGATTTTGGTCAAATTCAGTTCCATCAATAATAACCTATTTGCAAACTGGAAACCATAATTTGTACTGAATTATGCTTTTTTAATTAAGACAGAAAATGAAATCAGTCTTTGTCTCTTGACTGCAGATGCCGAAAAGAACAAAATCACCCTTGTCAGTGTCTTTTCCTTCTAAGGAAACAGTTTGATTGGAAGGATACATTATCTCCCACTTGAAACCGTCCTTCCTGATGTGAGCAGTCTTTGGCTCTAAAGGCTAGAAGCTGTGGGGTTCTCCAGGCAGCTTTCCTCCATGGTGTGAAAGATGATATGAGTGGGCCATATTAAAATTGTCGACAAAAATAATCCATAACCAATCTACAAATGAAAATTTGGGAGAGTTTATTCTGAGCTAAAATCTGAGGACCATGGTCTGGGGCCTTTCTTCCCGAAGGAAGAAAGGGCACCAAAGAAGTGAGGTATACAGAGCGGTTATACACCCCCAAACAGGATGTTTCACATATGATTGAAACGTCCCTCCCACAATAGTCACAAGATTGCCCTGTCGGTATGGCACTTGATGGACACAGCAGGTAGTGGGTCTGCTATCTTGGTGGGCGTAGCAGGAGGCAAGTCTATTGTTTCGAGCTGGGTGGTCACAGGTGAGTGCAAAAATCAGTTCCTAGCCTAAGGAAAGATGCTTAATCCTTAAGGAAATGCCAACATTTGGAGGGGGAGGGAAGTTGCACCTTTATCTCAAGGGCCTTTGTTCTTGCCATAGGGAATGTCTAAAGTAGATATACAATGCATGCTCAAAGGCCACCCATCAGTCCCTTTTAGAAGATCAAGGTCAGGCCGAACTGGGTTTACACCAAATGGCTTCCTCATATACTCCAATATATCCTATTGTTTGCCATTTCTATTTGTCAGAATAGAGCCAGAGGAGCCATTTCAGAGGAATTGCCTTGTAGGTCTTGTTTTCTTTACTGTCCAAACTGAATGAAACACCAACATTCCAAGAAGTCATCAAGGACAAGGATATCCCGTTTATAAGGACTGATAAAATTGGATTTTGCTGACCACCAAATCTCAAGCCAATCAATGAGGTACAAACCTAGCCTTACTTCCTCCAGCACCAATGAACACTTCCTTAATACAATGCACCTCAGCCTCTTTTTTTGCCATAAAAACCCTAAGCCCTTCTCCTGTAATTAAGACACTATTCAGGCTTCTACCTGAATCTGTGCTCCCTGGATTACAATTCTTTGGTTCCAAATAATTGCTTTGCCTCTTAAGCTGGTTTCTGTTTTTGCAGGTGGACAAAGGTGAAGCTGTGGCATGGACGCTTCTGAGAGCCCTGCCTTGAGTCAGCCCTGCTGCTGGCTGCAGTGTGTCATACACTGTATCACTCCATCTTGAGTTTATTGAAGTGGGCTGTAGATATTCTGGAACCAAGACAGATGAGAGCTCCACCCCTAAAATTCTGTGTTATCCAGGTCCAATAAAGTACTGATACATTTTACGAAATCTAATCCTGATACACTCTAGGTTAAGGAAGAAGGTAATATGGGGATTCATCAAATCTCAGGATCTTAGAATTAGAAGGAACCTGAGAGTTTCTTTTCCGGTCTACTATCAGGGACTCTGATTTCCTCTGAAGCAATCTCTACAGATAATTACCACATCTCCCCTTGTAAGCTTCTGGCAATGGGGAACATGGTATTTTTCAAAGTCATAAATTTAGATTTTAGAACAAAACAGATAATTAATTTCGTTCTAAAATTTTAAAATGTACGTTCTTGGGTAACTTCCACTCCTTTCATATTTACTTTATGTTAGTGATTTGTGCCTAATAAACTCTTGGAGATATAAAAAGGAATTTTTGCAGCACTATTTCCTTTGGATAATAAATTTTCATTTTAAATTTCTCTGTAGAAATATTGAGAAAACAGCATTTCTGTGTGTGTGTGTGTTTTAGTGGGGTTCTCAGCAGCATGGAATGAACTAATGTCCACATCCTCACAATACAAATACTTGAAGGCAATGATGCTGATCTTGCATGAAAATGCTGACCTACAGCAATTGCTGTATTCTGTAGCCTTTTCTTTCACCTTGTTGTCTAGTTTCTCAGTACACCTTTGTTCTCTTTAAATATCAAATGTCAGTCTAATCAATATACCAGAACAGAGGCTATTCTCATTGCAGCTCAGTGAATTATCTACATGAAAAAAAAAAAAAAACACAAAAAGCAGGGACTCCAAGCAACTTGGACATCAGGGATGTACCACAGCCACACAATACTCAAACCACAAAAGCCAGAGAGAGCAGAAGGCAGTCAATGCATGGCCATTTGGTACCATTTGTACATCATGATTTCAGATCTAATTACCTGATGAGCGTGTCATGAAGAGGAGGGCTTCCTGAGGGTTCTGGAGAGCTGGGGTTGAGATGTTATTCGAAGAGACCCAGCATGGATGCTGCCTTCCTTCTTCCAGTCCCAGATGGCAACGTGTCTCTGATGGTGCTGAGTTTGGTTCTCACAGAAGAGTCCAAGTTGTGCAGGCATTTCCATGCATGGAAGTGCAGGGATCGTTTCTGGGATTTCTTACAGAAAAGTGTAAGCTGAGTGTGCAAGTATAGCGTGGAGGAAGACTTTGGTTTCTCTCTCAAGCCTGGCAGAACCCCGGGGGCACAGACAATGTTATAGGCACCTCTTAGGGAATGCAGGGCAAGGAGGTAAGTCACCTAGAGATATGCTCCATCTGCTCTAGCTCTTTTCACCTTAATATTGTTAAGTTTTGTTTTCTTGGCTAATTACATTGGAACATGTAGCAGGTGGGTATGAATGGTCTCTTTGTGCCAATCACTTCCCACCTGCAATGTTGTAAGGTCTTCATACATTGCTGTGACTCCACCGACCGAGTAGCCAGAAATGTTTTTACTAGGGTTGTTGATATTCTGATATTCACGTAGCTACCTCAGAGTACTGAACCCATTATCCAAGTACCTCTCAGAGGAAGTGAGAAATATTTTTCCCGATGAAAACCAAAGGTTCTTAAGATTTCAGCCATTCTTGGATATTGAAGATCTAATTTAAGTATTCCGTAAAAGTAACAAATATGGGGGACTAAAACACAATTTGAAGGCACATTGGGAAAATTATTCTAAGTGGCTATACAACGCAAGGTGGAGAGAAGAGGGGCTATCCTGACATAGGTTTGATGTCTACCCAGGGCTGCCACGGTTGTATAAATTTCATTAAATGTCTAAAGATGCTCACATAAAATTTCACCACCTAGAAAGGATTTGACTGGAAAAGGTTTTGACTGCAGGAAGCAGTGCACTTCTAGGTGTCTTGGTACATAAAACAGGACTGTCAAGTGGAAAGACTCTTAGAAGCAGAGTCTCACCTTCTAGGATAAATGTCACAGGTTACTATGGGCAGTGATGTGCTGGTAAATGTTTAACAACCAGCTCTTAAAAAAACAGTGTGTGTACATAGAGTTCTATACACATGCATAAGTTTATTACAAATTTTACTGATAAAGATGTGTAGCAATTTACAATAATATACTTTACAATGTCTTTCTTGTAAATTTCATATAGCAAGTTGAATTTCACAGAACACTTCCGTTGATTTTTCCATAGCCAACCAATGGATGCAATTGACTACCAGGTGTAGTCATGACACGAGTATTGGATAAAGTTTTCATTTACATTAACAAGAACGATGAACATGAAAAAACAAAGATGCATGAAGAACTTCATGTGTTCATCAATAATATAAGAGACTTATTTTCTGAATTGGAAAATAGTTTTGAATATTAAAACAACATTCTCAGTTTTTGTGCCATTATCATGTAACAGCTACAGACAAACAATACTTCTAAGTTTCATCTGCATTATTGATGTTTTAACACTTTCTTATGTCTAGACAATCAAGAAAACAGCAAATCAAACCCTGATTTGTAGCACTGCTGATTTCTGTGGTTTGGATTCTCCCACCATAGCCGATGTCAAGCTACCAACAAGATTTTACTGAACACAGAGATGGGAATAGCACACCTTTATGTGGTATTCCCACCAGAAAGAAGCAGTAGACGTCAATAACTTCAAGAACACTGATAATGATACAATCTACATTGTACCATTCTGTACAATGTACAATCTGCACATTAGCAGAAAAAGTGGGAAATGATGAGCTTTGAGTGTTTATTGCATTTGCATTTATTTATTAATTATTGTTATTTAATATAATTTATTTTCTTTGCATACTAGTTTAATTATAAGTTTATACGATTTAATTATTAACAAGTTTCCGTTAAACAGCAGGCTTGCAAAATTCCTGAAAAATTAACAATCCATTCTTGAACTCTCAGTAAGATATTTTGCTCCTTGAAAGGCATATCAATCAATATCAAAGGCTGTTGGTATTCTATCCTGGAACATCATGGGGAATGGAGATCTCCTTTCCTTTTGTCCTAACCCAATAACCAATTTTAAATGAACAGTTACCTTTTCTTTGCAATCTGGTGCTTACAGCTCACATTCTACCACCCATATCTATGATAGTTAAGATGCATTTGCTGTAGTTTAAGTTAAGGGTGAGTTAAGGATGAAAGTTATTGACGTAAAATTCAAAGAAGCACCTGATATACCATTTAACTTATTTAGAGTCTGCAAAACAGTGCTGATGAAGATTAGTGAAAGACATCTGTAGAAATACATACAAATCTACAACCAAATCATCTACTCTTATTTTTTAAAAAATTACTATGAGTGTTCACAATTATGTTGGTTTAAATTTCAACATCTGGAGGAAGTGATTTATTATGTGAGTGCATATCCATTTGCCTCTTTTTATAATAAGTAAACATTCAAATATCCTAGAGAATACATCACGAAAAGATAGTTATTAATGCATAACAGGAAGACCATTGATCATGGTGAAGAGGACACTTTCTTCATTCCATTGCAAACTAAATGTTACAATTTGGTTTAAGCTTCAACAAGACCTCTGAGACCATTTGCTCCTCATAAGATGACTGCAGGTTTCCGTTAGTGCAGGATAGGACTTTAGAAGCCATCCCATCTCGTTTTTAAATGTGATCAGGCTTTGAAGAGTTAGAGCTATCAAAATCATTGAACAGGATTCAAATCTACATCGATGGGGCACCAAAAAAAAAATCGCAGACAGTCTCCAAAAATTACTATCACAAAAAAAATTTCATTTTGCTTACAACATTCACATTTGTCCCACCTCCTGGACTAGCCACAGTAATTACATCATATTTCTTCCAGCAAAATTTACATAAAAATCAAACAAATGGAGAAAGAGAACAAATTGCAGAGTAAACAGAGTTATTTTCTCCTTGCAAATAGGGGTATCAGCATATTTTCATGTCTTGACTAAGTCTGATGATATAAAAACTAAAAGTGACATGGAAAAGGTGACAATTCTCTTCCTTGGCTTTTGGGTACAACTCTATCTCAGGACTGCCATAGTCCTATGTAAACATAGTGATGGGTCAATAGGTGGATCACATAATTCAAATAATTTAAGCAAAAAATATGTAATAGAGAAAGACAACGAGAAAGTAGAGGTAAAGAGAGACCCCTTGGTCTCCAACGAGGATGCTGTTTTAAACTCTACTGTGTTAACTGAAAATTTGAGGTATAGTAAGGCCAACAGATGAGGAAATGATTTCCATTGAAAAGATAGGTCATTACTCACAGTTCCCAAGAGGAGGGGGGATGCCATGTCATGGGGCAGGGGCACATGGGAAAGCACTTAGGTCTGTCATGAGGCACAGAGAGAGGGGGAACTCTGGACAAGAGCCTTTATTGTGGCCTCTGCAGGAAGGAACAGAGGACTAAGGGAAAACATGCTTAGGACTGGCTAGTTTGAATAATTTCAGGGGCTCTGGGGCATAGGGGCTGTCCCTAGTTGTCCTAGTTGTGATTAGGGCAGGGGGATAGTGGCCCCTGTGTAAGAGCTGGGTAGAGGGGGTGATTGGGCTGTGGGCTATGGATTGGTTGGTTTGTATTTGAAAAGTGTCCCCGAACTCCTGGAGGGGTTGATGAGGGTGCGAGGAGGTCAAAGCAAGGGGACTCAGACATACCACCATGTTTGGCATATGACCACATTATCAGGGGTGTTCCAGAAACTAGAAGCAGAGTCAAAACAGTTACCGATGTTCAAAATGTTTCCAACAGAATACTCAGCTTCTCGTGAATGCCTAGAACTTCTAGTTCGTCCATCAGTAAGTCTGAGTGAGGACTGAACATTTACGTTGTGTGAGAGAAAAAGAATTCATGGAGTAGCAGTTTATATAACACTCTAAGAGCCTTATGGTAAAAAGTGCAAAACAGATTCTGTGTTTAAAATAGCAATGGCAAGCACACAGCATAGATGCGTGGCAGAGGTTAATTCCATAAGCCAAAAAGCTAATGTTTTGAGTGAAAAGGGGAAAAAATCATACATTAGTACTTGCAATTGTAAGCAAGAAGGCATGCTGAGTAGGTAGCCTGAAACCAACCGAATTAGAAAAATCCTGTCTGAGATTGTTCTTTTCTTTTTATATAGGCTAGAGAGGATTCATTGCAAAACAACAGGGGTAGCTCTTTTTCTACATTCGTTGACAGAGGAAAATCTTCTCATGGAGGGTTTATTTGAAGTCCTGTGGTGATTGTTTTCCCCTTATATCTGGCATTTTAAATATAAAAAAGCCAAATGACATAAGATATTACATTTGGTACCTAAGTCAACAGTAGCAGGGATCGCTATTCTGAGTGGGGTGGGGTGAAGTTAGAAAAGGGAAACGAAGAATTTTCAATCCTACATAGAGGATCTGATTAGTTGAAAATTTATTTGTTTTAGTAATAATTTAAAATGTTTTTTTTTAACTAAAATCAAATGTAAATATTACAAAGAAAATGTTCAGTCATTTTTGACATAGAATGTCTATTGGGGTAAAGCTGATTTTAGGAATGGAATATAAGAAGAACAGAACATTAGAATTCAAAGTCCCCCCAACTGGTATACCAGGATGCTCCTTTTCTGATTGGTCCCTCACCAACTACAATTTTTCCAGAAACCTTTAGGTCTAGGGAAAAAATCAGGCACATTGGGTCTGTCCCTGAAGGTATTTTTATTAGTGGGCTGATGCTGACTCGATGTTGGAGCAATTCTCACTTCTAGAGAAATCCCCTACCTACTCTTACAGATTAAAATTCAATTGTAAGACAATGAAATTATTTCTCCAAGCCAAACACAAAACTACGTGGTCTCATTACTTTAGAAAGATTCATAGAATAATTCTAGCCCAAGTTGTGTGTCAGCCTCAGACAATTTCCCCCCAGATTTGATCATCTCTATATTTGGATAAGAAACATTAGTCTTAGGACTGCACGACTGTGAAGAGCAACAAAGGAGACGATACAATGTCTTATAGTCTCTTAAGTAGATCTTGCATCATGTTCCATCGTTAATTAGAATCCTTTTTGTTGAAAGTGTCAGAAACATATTTGTGTTAACTTAAAAGTTGAGAGGAAGGTTGCTGAACCTCAGGACAAAATCAGGGAATTAAATATGATCAGAATTCTTTTCATCTTTGCCTCACTGAGCAAATCTGCTTGATTTTTCTCTGTGTCTGCAGTGGGACTACCTCAGCTTATCTGATCCACCTGGGAAAATCAAAAAAATGGCCACGTGCAGTTCCAACCTTGATCTGTTACTGGTCAGTCTTCCAGAGAGAAAGCTCAAGTCAACAATCAGTTCAGTTTCAAAGTTGCGAGGAAGGAGCTTGTATGTCAAACTATAGCAATTGCCAGAACTTTGTGCAAACATGGCTGCTACTGCTCAAATCCTGTGAGTGGGGTGGGATACATCCCGGGAGAGAGCATGCCAAAAATACAGCTTGAGTGACTTGCTGCATCGGTGTTTGCATTGCACAATGCCTGATCAGGTGCCGCCATAGCAAATATAGTTTGTTGAGTGGTAAGCAGTTAGTCTCAAAACGGCCTATCTTTATTACCTTCTTTCCTCTACTTCCTCCACTATACTTAGGGAAAATGTTTCAAGGAGGAGAGAATTTTAATGTGATTGGGTCGGATGCTAGGACACAGACATGCCCACATGTTTTAATGGGCAGAGTTGTTCCACTAAAAATGTGAATCTTTCTACATTTCCTTTTCTTTGTGTCCAGGTAGGTACATTGCCTAGAGCTTGCCTTATGTTTTTCTCCACTTCTTTTCTTCTACATGGTGTGCTCCTGTTTAAGAAGAAAGAAATTTCACACTTTAGCAAGGAGCTTACATAACATGTTCCAGCCTCGTCTTTGAAAGTCTTGCATCAAATCAGCAATTAGTGGTCCTCTTTGAAAGAAGAAAGAAGTTCTTCATCGTTCATCTTGTTCTCTATGCCATCCCCATTCTCTCTCTCTCTGTCACACACACACACACATTACTATAACCATCATAATTGCAGTAGAAGCACAACCATCACTTGCTAATGTAGTTTTCAAGTACTAGAGTGAATTTAAAAAAATCTTTCCAGATTCAAGTTGATATTGTCACTAAATGTTCTCTCTCTCTCTTTCTCTCAACATAGAAGAATAAACTTGGAATTTAGACATGAAGATTACAAGAGGCGATTAAAAATAGTACCTTCTATAATATTTTCTGAGTTGCTTTTTTGACAGTCTCTATTTTACATTTAAACTCTTGAACTATTGCAATTCTCATTTCTGTAACCCCCTTACCCCTTAGATATAGACCCTACCCACTGTCCTTCAGTGGTTAGCTTGAAGAAAACATGAGAATTAACTTTTCTTCCATCCTCTGTCTTAATTTCACTCCCTTCACTGCCAGCCTCCCCAGGTTTCCTAAAGTCATTCACACCATTCTGAATTATTCAATACCCTATTTCAAATTCAGAGTCTCCCTATGCTTCCTTCCCTCTCTTTTGACTGTACTTCCTTGATAGGCACATGTGTTTTTATCTTTCCAAACCTTTATTTTTCTCTATATTTGAAAGCAGGCCTTTTCCTAGTATCCCTGTTCTGAATGCTTCAATTAGCCATTTCCTCCCATCTGTATAGTCATACTGGCTCATTCATCAAGAATGTTCTCTAAGACCACCTGGACAGGCAGCTTTGCAAGGCAAGAGAACACGCACATGTTTCTCAAGCTTCTCCAAGGTCACATAGCAATTGGTCTTCATCGAGGTAGAAACTGTATTGAGTTTGATACCAACAGAAAATAAAAATAAAATTTTCAACTGCCAAATACTCACAATGAATGTAGGAAATCAACAGAGGCAGGGGCATGAGCTTCTTTTAGAATGCGTGGATTTTCATAAACATGCTACAGATTTGTCAGTTGCTTGTAGCCTCTGATTTCCTTTTCCGGCACTGAAATTGAGTTTATACTGATTCCTTCACACTCTCTCATCCATCCTGCCCTCCCCTGTGGAACCAATGGACTGTTTTTCAGATGGTTGGCTGAGTCACTAGTAAAGTTCCTGGCTACAGCATAAAGCAAAGTTAATTGTGTAACAGGAGGAGCAAATTTGTGACCTTGGGGCGCGGCAGCATGGTTCGCAGATTCACAGAGCTAACCTGCTGTTAAGCATGAAACAGGTATCTTGATTGCAAAGTCCATCATAGCACCAGAATTTACACGCCTGGAGGAGCAGGGATTTTGTTGTAAGTGCTGCCTAATCATCGCTGGAATCCTTTAAATATTAAACAGTAAGCACACAGCTCCACTACGTTGCTGCCTGCAACTTATTTTGCATGCATAATTAGAATAAATGACAAATTCACGTCAGTCTGTTCAGAAGGGGTGAACGCAGACAAAATTAATTGTTTAGTTTAAAATATGAAGTGAAACTTGGGTAGTTTAATAGTAAAATGGCATTATGAATCATTCCACTCATCAATATACATAAATCTGGGCATTAAAAGCAAGTCAAAATAGTTTTTGCCTAATAAAACATGACACATTGTTGCGATGCTATTAATTATTGTTCTGTAGAATATTTTACTGTGTGTTTATGCATGTTAAATATTTTTCTATTACTGGAGAATTTTGCACCTTTCATGCTCCCTATTAAGGTGGCATTCTACACATTGTTTCGCCCTCATTTAAATCATTACTGTTTCCTTTCAAAAAAGTACACAGCAACCTCTGAAGAGAATGAGTATGTATTTGGAAATTCTGCTAAATGATTTTATTGAAAGTGGGGATAAATATCTCCGTGAACAACTTTTCCTATTCAAAGCCCTTAGCAATTGTATATTTGTTTGAAGCAGAAGAATAAAGTGAAAAAATAGATATGGGCTAAGAATTTTGTTCTAGGATTTATCAGTTGTGTGATGGTGGTCAAGCCAATTAGCTCTTTTGCATTTGTTTCCTAATCTTTAAAAGTAGGAAAACATTTGTTTGTTTGCTTCAAATATAAGGATAAATGAGATAATTTATGTGAGAGTGTTTTGTAAAAAGGCTTTGGAAATCTAAGGTATACCTTCTTTGTGTGGAAACACATTCTAGAACTAAAACATTGGGGCTGTGTTGATCTCTGTAATGCCTAGTGTCTCCTGTTTGAATATGTCCTGTCCATAAGTGGTCTTTGAGTTTACTGCAGGAGAGGTGCTCAAAAGATAAATTGATTTGTGGGCAGAAAGGCTCAGGTGTGTGCTGATGGATAGAGGTCTCGCTATAGAATTAGGGAAGACATTTCCTAGAGGAATAAAGATCTGAAAGAGTCTTAATTTAAAGAGACAATTAAAACACATTATGATTTGATCTTTTTAAAGTAGCTAAAGTTCGCCGGTACTCTTGATCTTACAATCCTACTGTACATAAAATTACATTGCTATTGAAAATCGTATGTTTCCAGGAGAATTGTGGTAAGATGTATCTAAAATAGATTCTTTTTTACTCTGTTACTGAAGGGCTGCTCTATGGGATCAATTTCTTTGAAATCAATGGATTCAAGAAGTAGCTGTTTAACAAATAATTATTTAGTGCCTGTCCTATGCTATGCAATGATGAATAAGACATGATATTGGCTTTCCAGGATTTTATTGCACTCTTAGCTCACTTATCCAGTTTCTCTGTGACAATTTCTAATTCAGTAAGATAAAGGCAAGGGTTCCAGTAAGAAGTCATAACTATAAGACTATAAGAAAGAGAAGGTCCACTTGCTACTCTAGCTTAAATGTCAGTGTCACCTAGTTCCTTGAGATTCAAATTAAATTGGCTCAAATGTCTGTTCCTTATACAACAGGAAACTTAATGAGCTCTCCGGATTTGGTGGGTTTCTTGGAAGAGTTGATATGGTTCCTAGGCACTTCGGACTTTGAGATCTTATTTCTGCTGAATTTATTCAATATGTGGGTTATTTGTGCAAGCATAGAATGTCTATTTTCCATATATGCTACCTTGCATTGAGTGCTAAAATTCTTTTATAGCCTTCTCATCCACTAATACAAGCATTCGTGGCAAGCTTGTGCTGAAGTTTCCGTGGTAAGAGTGTGAATGCACTGAAGCGCTGTAAATGCTTTAACATTGAATTAGACAAAGTAAGAAAACTTGTAGAAGAAAATCTAAGTGATCTTGGATTTTATGATGAGTTTTTACATACAGCACCAAAAGTATGAATCCTGAAAGAAAAAAGTGATAATTTGGACTTCACTGAAAATAAAAACTTCTGCTCTGACAAAGACACTGTTAAGAGAATGAAGAGAGAATCTTCAGACTTGGAGAGAATACTTGCACAACACGTATCTGTTGAAAGACTTGTATCCAAACTACACAACAGACACAAAAATTCAACCACAAAAAAAACCCAACTCAAAATATAAGCAAAATATTGGAAAAGACCCCCCACCAAAGAAGATATGCATATGCCAAATGCACATATGAAAAATGCTCAACATCATATGTCATTAAGGAATTGCAAATTAAAATGCAATGAGATACTACTACATAGCTATTAGAATGACCAAAATATGGTCAACTGCTGATGAGGATGCAGAGCAACAAGAACACTCATTCATTGCTGGTAGAAATGCCAAATGGTGCACCCACTCTGGAAAACAGTTTGGCAGTTGCCTACAAAGCCAAACATGCTCTCATAATGATCCAGCAATCATATTCTTCTCATGATTAGACTGGAGTTATGAGGTTTTGGGAGGAAGAACACAGAAGTAAAGTGCCATTTTCATCACCTCATAGAAAATGTGCATGTTAGCAACATGACTTATGATTGTTGATGTTGACCTTGACCATCTGGCTGAGGTGTTGTTTGTTGGGTTTCTCCATTGTGAAGATATTCTTTCTTATTCTCTTTCCATGCACTTCTCTTTGGAAGGAAATCACTGCAAAACCCACACTGAAGGAGTAGGGAATTATGATCCAACTCTGAGGCAGTGTATCTACGTAACATTTATGTCTCTGTATGGGAAACTTTCTCTCTTCTGCCCATTTATTTATTTATGCTACCATTTATTTATATCCATATGGATATTTATTTTATATGTTGGGTTATAATCCAATATCACTTTATTTTGTTGCTCACCTTGTTCCAAATTTGTCTTCTGGGGGCTCTTAAGTTGCCTCTGGTGTCCCTTTGACTTATGCCCAAATTGAGTTGAATACACCATGGATTCTGGTTACTAATAATGTGTCACTATTGGTTCATTAATTTTAAAAAATGTACCATATATTTGTTTATGCATTGATAAAATTAACATATATTTATCTGTATTATTAATTTTTAGGTATATTAACATTAATAAGATAGATACTAATAATAGGGTAAAGTGGATATGGGATATATGGGAACAATCTGTACTATCTTTGAAATTTTCTGTAAATTTAAATCTCTTCTAAAATAAAAGTTTTAAAAAATTGAATTAGGGATATCTTTCACAGGCAATTTCTCTTCTCTTATATCTTCCATTCCTCCAATGTTCTCTCCAAATTTTCTCCTATTGTTTTATGCATCATCTACACTAGGTCTGGGGTTCTGCTTTATACATCTGTAAAGTACAATGAGAAGTTATGCTTATGATTAAAAGCATGGGTTTTGGAATCTGACTGCCTCTTTCTACCTCCTAGCTCTGCTGTTTTCAAACTGTCTGACCTTGAACAAATTGCATATCCTTATGAGCCCCCATTCCTCCTATGCAAGGTGGAGTCGATTTCAATACCCAATTCATAGTCATTTTTCAAAGAAAATATTTGCACAGTTCTTGCTTATGATACTAATAGACATAATAACAAGTTTTTTTCAGTTTTTTACATTAATACAGCTCCTTCAGTGCAATTTTTATAGACAGCTACTCTAAGTATGTGCAGAGAGGCAAGAATATGTAAGTAACGTGTAACATGCAAAGGATCAAAATTCAGGGAAAAGACAAGGCAACTCTTCAATGTGGAGATAATTAATAATAGAATCTAACATGGAGATTACAGGGTCTAGGTTTAGTTATTTGCCTGGGCATCCAAACAGCCGCACACCATGTTAGTTATTCAGAGGGCTCTGAAATAATGATAATAAATATCAGATGAAGAGATCTTGGTTTAAACAATGGTGTTTTCATTTTCCATATCTCCTTTCTGATTGATATTAACCTCATGAACTTTTGGGACATCTGATGTGGCAGAAGAGACCACATGTTCAAAGTTGCAAAGTTACTGTTACAACGAGTGACAGAGTTCATAGTCCAAAAGTTGGAGAAGGCTTAAAACCATCCCATCAGTCTCTAAAGGAGTTCTCAATAAAAAATGTTTTTAGTCTAGCTGTTGAACTTCACCATTGGGTTCTTCTATTTGAGATTCTTAGTTGAAAAGTTTTTCTTTTAATTCATTATTGTGGTAGACAGAATTCTTAGATACACACAAGACTCTGAATTTGCGGGATTTTGCTCTCATGAATAGGTACATCCAATGGCAAAGATGAATGGATTTCACAGATGTCATTAAGATTTCTAACTAGTAGACTTTGAGTTAATCACAAATGAGATTGTCCTGGTGGGCCTGACTTAATGAGATGAGCCCCTTAAAGAGGCTCCAGGCCTTCTCTTATGGGAGAGTCAAAGCAGTAGAGACATTCTCCCATTGACCTACAGGAAACAAACTGCCATATTGTGAAGAGGGACACCTCCCAGGGAGTGGCAGGTGGCCACTTGGAGCTGAGGGCTTCAGTCCTACAGCCAGAAGGACTTAAGTCCTGCCAACAACCAGTGAGCTTGGAGAGGATTATAAATTTTCATGGCTGACTCTTTGATTACAATCTCGGGTGACCCTGATCAGAGGACTCTTTAACCATTTCTAGACTAGAGATGGGGAGCTCTTAATTTGATCTTTTGGAGCCCTGAGACTCCATAAAAACTTTGACTACCTTTTTGTGAACACTGTGTGGAGAATAGCTGAGCTCAGTCTTCCAGCCTTCTGTGGACCATGGCAGGGATGCTATCCTGCAACCTCCAGAGAAGCCAGCTTCCAGGTGACCATCACTGAATCACTATGGCACACACCATGTGGAGCAAAAGAATCGCCCAGCTGAGCCCTGCCTGAATTCCTAACTCACACAATGATAAGATCAAATACAATAGCTGTTATATTAAGTTTCTGAGTTTCCGGGTGGTAGATAACTGAAACAGGGAGCTCAGCTTGAGAACAAAACAAAACAAAAACAAACGAATGAAACACACACACAAACACCACAAAACTAAAACAAAGTAAAATCCACTCATCAATTCTTCATTCAAACTCATGAAACTCCAGAGAATTACAGCTTAGGAAAATTAATGCTCTAGATAAGCAATTAAAATGTTAGCTGTTATTCTCTAGAGTCTAAATTTTAAAATTGTCTATTATCACCCTAATTATAGTCTTAATCGCATGTCAAATTAAAACTTCAATGCATATTTTTGCTTGTATGTATGTTTTAACTAGTGGCATGTTTATTAATTGGCCCCATTTATCTATCTATCTATCCATCTATCCATCTATCATTTATCTTTCTATCATCTATCTGTCTATCATTTATCTATCTGTCTGTCTTTCTATCATTTATCTATCTATCTATCTATCTATCTATCTATCTATCTATCTATCTACCTGTCTATTGTCTTTTCTCTCTAACTGAAGCTCTACCCCCTCATAGAGATTGTGTAGTCACTGGTTAGGAGCCTGGGTTTTGATTGTATTAAGCTTCCTTCTTTAAACATCTTGGTAATCTTGCTAATTGGCATTTTTCTGTACATCATTTTCCACATCTGTAGAATGACAATAATATTCCCCAAGCCACTAGGGTTATTTTAAGGATCAACACAAGTAATGACCTTAGCATGATACACATGGCAAATGCTTAATAAATGCTAGCTATTATTTTCTTGCTGTTGAATTTAAGTCTCTCATCTTCAACATCAGTGACTCTACTAATCCTATCTATCCCACACCTAAATCTTGAACCTTATATTGACTTTGATCTGCTCTACTTCTGAAATGTTAGCCTTGGATCTGTTTCCCTATATTCTCAACCTAACATTCTCAATTCTTACTTATTCCTGTCAAGCTCTTCAATTGCAACAGAATCTCAGGTTCCTTCATTGTTTTTTCTTTCTCTTAGCTCTCAGTCCTCTCTGGGCTTCTTTTTTATGGCAAAAACTAGCTGCTCCAAAAAAATCTGTCTTCTCCCCTTCTTTCTGGGCACACAGGTAGACTGCATTTCATCTCCTTTGCAGTTAGACTGAAGCAATACAATAAGAGTTGAAGTGATGTGTGCCACTTCAAATTTCCCACACGTACTCCTTCACGATCTTTTCCATCCTTTAATAAGATGGAAAAATCTTAGATGAACTTTGATGCTCTGTGCTGAAGGTGGCAGAGGCTGAGTCACTGTCGCTGCATGATTTCATGCTTAGAACCCTTCTCAACACTCCAAATCGTCCATCCCTACCTGCTTGGAACCATTTATAATTGTTAAATGAGCAAGAAATGAATTTTTTTGGTGTTCGAGCTACTGTACATTTACAAGTAGATTTGTTAAAGGTGAAAGGTTTACCTTAATAAATAAAACTTCCTTGCAAACACACTGCGGGACTTAAACTTCATGGATTCAAATGGCACTTTTCAATCAAGATACTCACCCCAAAAGTGAGCAGATAAGCTAAAGAGCACAGGTCACAGAATGGGGATGGAACACTCTTCGTTTCTACCAGGTTTGGGCTCTGCAGCTCATTGTTTCAATCATTTTCTTGACAATTTCCTTCAACCTTTGCCCGATTACTCGATTACTCTTCCGTTGTTTGTCCAGTCATTACGATGTCTACACCATGCTGAAGTGTGCATGCCCTGGCCATTTGGCTTATGTCACACTTCTGCTTCTACCCACCACCATCTTTCCCATGTCTTCACTTCCTGCCTCAGGAAGAAAAAAGATGCAACATTTACTGGTACCTACCAGAGGAGTAGCAGCCAGAGATATTGTGTATGCGTGGGTGTGCACGTCTCTTCTTTAACAAAAAGAGTGTCGTATTCTATAATCTAGGAAATGACTGATACTCACTTGGATATAAATGGAGATTGCCTCACTTAGAAGGGTAAGCTAAGGGCAGGTAACTTGGATTGGTCTAAAAATATTTATTTTGGCAAAACAAGCAAAAAAACCAGCAAATATTTTGTTTTAAAAAATTGTGGGGGCCAGCCCCATGGCCTAGTGATTAAATTTGGTGTGCTCTTCTTAAGCAACCCACATTCCATTCCTGGGCATGGACTTACACCAGTCATCAGCCACTCTGTGATGGCAACCCATATATAAAATAGAGGAAGATTCACACAGATGTTAGCTCAGGGCCAATCGTCTTCAAGCAAAAAGAGGAAGATTAGCAAGAGATGTTAGCTCAGGGGGGATCCCCCTCAACAACAGTAACAACAACAACAAGAATTGTGCTTTGTTAAAAAAAAAGAAAACACTACCAATAAAGTTGCCATATCACAGAAGGATCTATGTACAAGGAAGATTGAACAGCAGTTCTGGATCTTTAAGGTCAAAACTATGGGACTGTCTTCCTGGGGTTAGTTTTGTGTCCCGGGAGGTGACATAGTATGTGAATTGAAAGAGCTGATCTCTATGTGTTGTAACTCTTTCTATTCAGCCCAGGAGGCTATTTAGGTTCTGGAAAGGAGCTCTGGGCCAGCTCCTATTGGAGTACCTAGAGGAAATATCCCAGCCTCCTCCCTTGTCCCAGACCTGATCATTGGGAATGGATGGTAGCAGCAGCCCTATACCACACTGTGGTTGTGTTGTTTTCTAGGTAGACTGATGCTCCCTGTTGCTGAGTCTCCTTGAGCCTTCACTGGGAAGGGTGCACCTTGTTCCCCCTGTTCCAGAACCTCGCACCCACTGAGTCACACAGTGCTCAGAGGCACGAGTGTTCTCTATCCTAAATGCCCAACCCTTCACACCCTTGAGGCCTCGGGGAACTTAAAGTCCTAATAGTTCGATTCAGAATCCCTGTTACTGGGTGAGGAAATTCCAATAATTTTTAATCCAAAATTCCCAAGCCAGTTGACCTACAAATACCTCACTCTGTAGAAGAAGATTACTTTGTGGCAGTTCATTCTGCGTCAACTTGGGAAAACTAGAACTATGTTAATCAGAATAACCTAGAGGGTTAACATTGTCCCAAAGAAGAATTTATGCAGAAACTTGGCTGCTGAACCAAGGCAGCAGCTAGTATTCTGCAAGGTTGTCTTGGTGACATATAGTGGCAGACAGGCCAGGTTTCCACAGGTTCTGTTTGACCTATTCTCTGCTAGATCTTCTACCCAAATGCTGGCCCTGCTGACCACCAGGACCCACCACAATAGTTGGTTGTCAACTGCAGAAGTAGCGCCTATAAAGAAACCCAGAGCATCTTCTCCAACTCCCTTGTGGTCCCACTCTCTCAGCTGGACATGCCTGGCTTCCCAGAAGTACTTGAGATCTTTTCCCCTGACCTTGAATGTATGATTGAGTTACATACCTGGCACTGAAAGGGGACTTTGGCCAGGACTCCATTTCTTCTATGGCCCTGTGTGTGCTCACTGTAACAGGAATGCCATGAAGATGCTTTTTCTTCTCTCCATCTCATTGTCAACCCAACCTGAGTGCCCTCATCCTTAAGATACCTGGGTGTTCTTTTCTCCCCATGTACAGTCACCCAACTGAGTGACCATAAGACCCTTTGGAAGAAGATTGGGGTATCAACACGGTACACACTTTTTGTAGTGTTTCAACATCCTTCATTCACTCACAGTGTTTCTACTTTCTGATGGAACACTGACTGCTGTATATTTTAAATGGTATGGTCTAGACTTTTTATGGACTGAATGTGGCCCCCTCAGAAGTCGTATGTTGAAGCCTTAGCCCCTAATGTGATGGTTTGGAGATGGGGGCCTTTCGAAGGTAATTAGGTTCAGATGAGGCCATGAGGGTGGAGACCCATGATGGGATTAGGGTCCTTATAAGAAAAAGAACAGAGACCAGAACTCTCTCTCTCTCTCTCTCTCTCTCTCTCTCTCTGTCACATGAGAGAAGGCAGGCATCTGCAGCCCAGAGGAAAGTTTGTACCAGGAACAGTGTTTGTCAGCACCACGACCTCAGACTTCCAAGGCTTCAGAACTGTGAGAAATAAAGGTCTATTGTTTAAGCCACCTTGGCTATGGTATTGTGTTACAGCAGCCTCTGTAGACTGAAACAAGACTGTTTGTCTTGAACCCTATGAACTTAATGTAACTGTAAAATTGGCTTCTGAAGGATTGGGAACTTGACTCAGCTTCTTTGATTTTCATGCAAATTGCTAAGACTAGCTTCTATTCGGCCACCATTGCTCATTCATTTCAGACAGACAAGGAAAATAGGATTATGCAGACTGTATTCCATCTAAGACATTGGGAGTCACTTGATCAGGGATCAGCAAACTGTAACCCATGGGGCTGCTACTTGTTTTTGCAAATAAAATTTATGGAAACACAGATGCACTCATTCATTTATGCTTTATTTATGACTACCTTGGTGCTACAACAGCAGAACTGAGTAGCTGCAATATAGACCACAGGATTTGCAAAGTCTAAAGTATATGGTATCTGCCCTTTAAGGAAAAGTTTACTGATCCCTAATCTGTTAGTTTCCATTATCCTAAACTCTCATATTTACCCAGGTTTGGCAGCAAAAATGTATTAAATGAATAGCTATTTTCTTCCAACCCACTTTTGTAGCGGTCACCTCCCTTTTCCATGCTCTGCAAAGGAGTACTTTGTATGCCCCTTCTCTCCTTGCAGGGGGGCTTGTTATTTTGAGAATTCAGTTCACTTGGTTGCCTTGTGGCCTCAGCAGCCTGAAGAACTCAAAGAATAAAGATTTTGTAGATTACTGGCTTTTGGTCATTATTAGAATGGGAGTGACATTTTTCTATCCCCTAATACCTATTTATTTTAGCACTTAGCACTATTCACTGCATAGTATACATTTACTGTACTACCTTACGTTGTTTGTTATCCAACTTTCCACCAGAATTTAAGCCCTTTGAGGTCAGAGAATATTGTCTCTTTTATTAATCATGTTATTCTTAATTCCTAGAACAGAACATAACGCATAGACAATGTTCAATAGATAGTTCTTAAATTAATGAAACAAACAATTGATAGGTTATTTTCATTCCCACAATGACCATAATAGATAAATATTATTTTCAAAAATCGAAGTTCAGAGATGATGTCATTACTTGCTTATTCTGATGAGAGCACAGCTGGAACCCGATCTCAGGCTTTTATGACTATGGAAGTCATAGCCATTCCTCATATTATTTTCCTATTATTAAGATAATGTCTTAAACCTATTGGGTGTTCAGTAAATTCTTTTTGATGCTAAAATTTTAGATATTTTTACTTTTCATGATTTTTAAGATTTATTTATATCCTGTTTACTTCACTTAAATGTTTTTGTTTTCTCCAAGAAGGAGATGATAATTTCATCACTATTTGGCTTCTGCTCCAAATTATACGTGTTCTTTTCCAAGTGAAAAAGAAATATACTTACATCTTTCCCCTGCTTCATTCTATGAATTTAATGCCAAGAATTCAACAAAAGATTTTCTAAAGTTCTTTGACTTTGGATTAGCCATCATAAACTAATTTTGCATTTGTGGTTTTCTCCAAAATCCTGGGTCACCCACTTCTGCAAAAAGTGCCAAATCTCCATGCCTTCTTCTGTGGATTGCTTTATCAAAAATTTGTATTCTCAAGTAGAATCTTTCTTTTCTTCTACTTACTGAATGTCATCGTCTTCCACCATCTCAGCTTTCTGTGAATGGATTTTCATACAGCTATCGTGCAGAAGCCAGAAACCAAGGCCCATGATTGATTAAGACTGTCGCCATATATAAACCTGAAAATTTGTTCCTGTGACAAGATAAGCACAGACAAGAGACTCAATCAAAGTCAGCAGCTGCCAGATGTTAAAACATGCATTTTGGTCACAATTCTAAAGAAGGCTAACCAGCTTTAGCACAAAGGATGCCTTGTATGTATTCCCAAGGCAGATGGTGCATCCTTGATGGAAGCTTAGTGACTTCTCAGATAAGAGTGATACGTTTGATTGCTATTAAAACGTCACCCTTAGTAATGGCATTGTAAGCCTCTTTCATCAAAATGAGGTGTTGGTGCTTGCCACCCACACACCCAATTGGAGTCCAGACACCTATTGATGGGAGTGCTGTGACGGCTGAGGGCTAGATTCAAGACAGATTGTCCGTGAATGAAATTTACCACTCATCCTTTGCTGCTGCAGAAAGAGCGGCCACAGAAAGTCATTCTGTTGTTTGATTCACGTGTCTTGGGAATAGAACAAAGCATTAGTTGTACCATCATGCATTAATCCCTATCGTGCTTGCAAAATTAAAGTGATTGTTTTAAACATCTGAGGTTTACTAAACGGTCAACTATTTCAACAAGAGGAGTTTGCTATGGAGATGAGATCACATAAATAACATGGATTTCTATTAAATGTTAAAAACGAGAAAGAACAAAAAGAATTTTTAACAAATGATCCCATAGCTAACAAAAATATTAATTCATCATTGCCTAAATCAGGAAAAATTTCCCATTTTCCTTTATTCTTCACATACTTTCCTTCCTCTTTCTCTCACCAAAGAGAGGGTTAAAGAAAACAAGAAAATCAGAAAGTCATTCAAAGGTGAACCTTATTTTTCTTTAGAAAGAAATGCATCTTTTAAAAAAACATTTTTTGTTCCCAGATACCATGAAGTTCCTTAGGAGCACAAATTATTCTTTATCTCTTGAGGAGAGAGAGAGAGAGACAATACTGGTCTATGTGCATGAAGTGTCCCCTTTTCATAGGACTAGGTGTCCTTTTCTACTGGGCATTGGGCCCAATTCATTGTAAGTATTTATTCATCTTTTTCTAAATTGCAGCTTTTATTCCAGTCCCTTCAGAGATAATAGGACCACAAACCCTATTATCAGAACAATTCTGCTCTTCAGGTAACTTAGAGTAACTTAGGGAGGGTTTCTGTAATGCATGTTCCCATTCTCTGGTATGCAAAATAAGACCATTCTAGATGCCCATGTTCTAGGGCTGTCTATTTTTTTTAATAAACATCTGTACCCTGCTTGTAAATGTCAATTCTAATGTCATAACAGAATGAAGGAAACTTCAGATTCACTTCCTCTATGCTTTCTTGAAAATGCAGCTAATGTGGTTTCCTTTTTCTTGTGAGGAGTCTGTGCAGGAAAATAGCAAGTGATGTGAGTTGACAAATCACTGCAATGAAAAAAACAGAGAATCTCAAAACTAAACATTTAGGTTTGTTTTTTTTTAATAGATAAGGGCATGTTGCCAGAAGCTGTGAGTTGTCGTACCAGTTAGTTAACCTCCCTGGGTCTCAGATGCACACTCTGTGAACTCAAATTAATAATATTTACCCTATCTACCTCACACAGTTATTAACAGTAATGGTTACCATCTATTTGCTGTTGGAACATCGAGAAAAATGAAATTCAGTAACCAAAATGAGCAGACAGGAAATTGATTCTTGGGCTGGATGATTAATATTAAGCTTGCTCTGATCGCTTTTCTTCTTCATAGCACAGGTGGAGAAGGTTACTTTACTATGATGCTCCTTTTTATTCAGAAAAATAAAGACGACTTTCAGCAGTTCAGTTAGTATGCATCTATTTGCTATGACTATTTCTTGCTTCTTTTTTTGTTTTGCCTCCTTCGGAGAACAAATAGTGAACCAGTTTGTTACTTAGTAGTGACAAATGAACTGGCAGCTCTATCAACTGGTAAACCACTGAGCCTGGCAAATTTACATAAAGAAATGCAGTCCTGGCAGTCAGTAAGAGTCCATCGTCCAGTGTAGCTGAAACTGGAACGTAACTGACATTGACACCTATTAAAAAAATATGTGATGTTCCATATCTCCTGGGGGAAACTGGAAGTGTGAATGTCTCCTGATTCTTGCTGACCCTGTTTAAACACAGACTAAACTAGAAAGTGAAGAATGGGCAGGAAGGCAGAGTCCTTGCTGAAAAGGCAGGTTTCTGGGCACGTAGGTGACTGGTTTGTCCCCTAGGGAAATTCTGATGATGTTAAGTACCCTGGGGCCTCTTAAAATCTGGGACCCAAAGTGATATTTAATTAATTTAGGGAGGAGATTTACAGCTTCTTTTTGAGCTATTAGTGTATCTATGTAGGTTATGTGCTGAGAAGAAAGAAAAGGTAAATCATTTATGACATATTTAGAGAGAAGAACTCCCCTTCTTTTTCTCCCTTCAGGAGATCCTTCTCCCTCAGATTCAGCCTCTTATCAACTGGTGATTCCACTTCAATTCACTCTATAGCCTCGCTCCCTTCTGTCCTCCTCTCATCAATCCTACTGCCACTGAGGTATTCCATACCTTCATTTACAGTCTTAGATAATGACAGTAGTCTGGCCCCTGGCCTTTCTCACGTTTGATTTATTCTTATGCACTCTTGATAGGTTAATTTTTTTTTTTTTTTGCAGGGACACCACTGCTTTTTGTCACCAGCCTGCTCAAAAACTCTCAATAGCTTTCCATTTGTGTAAAGAGGATGCACTCCAAACTCTTTAATTGGATATTCAAAGTCCTCAGTGAACTGGCCCCAGTCTACCCATCTAAACCTTACTGCTCATCCCTTTCATGAACCGTAGGTTCCGTAGAAGTAGAACTGTTCTGGTTTTGGTTCATAATCTCATCTATTTGGGCTGGCCATCCTTTCATGTCATGGGAGCTTCTGTTCCAGCTTTTTTTTTTTTTTTTTTTTTCCTTATTGGAAACTAAGATGAAGATCCCTTCCATACATGTATTAATGCTGTTCACGTTGATTAAAGGGCTTTTCCCTCAGGTTCCTTCTAACTCTCCACCTAAAATCATTGTATCATTCTTCAGGGCTTGTCTTAATTGCTGCCTCCTGTCTACCTTCCTTAATGCTGCACCCTCCTCTGTTGAAAATGAAATCAGTACTCTTTCCTCCAAATTTTCATAGCACTTTGTGTATTTTAAAGGCAAAAACCTATTGGTACCCGGTATTTTAAAATGATATGTACTTTCCATATTTCCTCTCTTAGTGAATAAATTCTTTGTGAGTTGAGTCCATCGCTGATTTATTTTGTATTCCTCTTTCAGTTTGTTACATGTAATTGACTCTGGTTGAACATTTGTTGAATGTAAGAATTTCCATCTTGCTTTTCCATATTCTGATTTTGGAATACCAGAATGCATGGGTATGCATTTCTCATTTTCAAAAAGCTCTCTGCCTTTAAATTCTGACCTGAAACAGAAGTTGAGATGATGATATTATAGAATATTCATACACTGGTGTGTTCATAGCTCATCCTCAAAACTTTTCCTTAAATGGTTTAGCTGCCTTAAAGGATTGCCTTCGTGTTAAGGATCGTTTAAATATAATCTTCTTCCCCTCAAATTATTGCAATCACTGTGAGCTTTTGCTGACCTACTTTACAACCAATGGAGAAAACCTCCCCAGAGCCAAGATTTGTGATTACAGACTAGATAGTAGTGTCATACTAGTTACAGGATACCATAGGCCAATTTCCTGACAAAATATAAATTAAGTAAGAGGATTCAGATTATTTCACACATCATCTCTTGAGGTTCAAGAGGGTCCCAAAAAATAGCACACCTCTTTTTTTGCTCAAAGTCTGAACCACAGACCTAGGCAGTTGGGAGAACAGAATATTACCTCTATTCCTCTGATAAAGGAGAAAGTGATTTACATCTGTAGAACAGTGATATTCTTGAATTAGAATCCCTGATTCAGGCAGACAGACATACCTAGTCATAGGAAGTGCTGGACCTGGGCAGGCATCCACCCACGTGGTTGGAGCTTGGAGTCTAAAATATTCAACACACAGGAGTCAAGAAGGTAACATGTTCTCTGTGACAACAGCCACACGCGGAAAGGGAGAGAGAAACGACTGGCTGAGTCACCTCATTTATTTCTAAACTGGATGATCAGATGAAGGGACTCTTCCTCTATTGCCTGAGGCTGGAGGGAAGGATTAGGGGTGCCTAGTGACCTCAAATGTTACAGGTAGAGGGCCATCAGCACAGGAATGACAGCATTGGGAAACAACTCTCTCTCGGGTCCAAGATTTGCTCCTTACATGATTATGGTAGAGTGGAAAGAATGAAAATGTTTTGGTTTTTCTTTCTTTCTTTTTTTGTAAACAAGGCAAGCATTTTATTCTCTACTTCACAGTTATTGGCTGTGTGACTTTAACAAGTCACTAAACCTCGTGAAATCTTAAATTCATCAGGTGTAAAATGAGAAAAGAATATCAATGATAAGATTGAGAAGAGATAGGTTTATGAAAGCAGTTTTCAGACTATAAAATCTTCACAAAACATCAGTTAGAGATTAATATGAAATTCATGCCAGTTCTTATGTCAATTTTCTGTAGTAATTTATGTCACAAAATATTAAAAGGATATTATGGACTATTTCTAGTTCTTTTGAGATTATTTGAAATAAAGGCTAGGCACTCCTTACCTATTCAATGAGACAGAGGGAAACATAAAACCAAATATATTAATCAGAACAAGTGCAAATGAAGAAATGACTCTACTAGAAAATAAAGACTGTCAAATTATAAGGAAGCAAAGTCCAATAATATGTTGCTTTCAAGAGATCAGCTATTGAGAAAAGGATGGAGAAAAGATAGACCAGAGAAATGCAATTTAAAAAAACATAACATTTAACAAAGAGAGAAGAATATTTATAATAATAAAAAGTTAAAATTTATAAATGACCTAATAACTGAGAGTTTATATCTATAAAAACTCATAACGTTACTTGGCTATTACAGATCAAAACATGGACAAAACTGCGTGTAAAAAGTATTTGAAAAACAAAAATAACAATCCTGAGTTTGTGTACACATGGCCAAACCTTTGTGATATATCAGAAAGTACATATTTTTTTCCAAATGCTTCTTCAATGATACAGTGATACTCTTGTAATCTAAGATTCTTTATCTTTTAATAGAGTAAATTGTATATACAGATATATCAATATATATACATCTTATATATATATAATATATGAATTGTATATATATCATATATCTGTATATATATGTACACACAATATAGATATCTGAGTATATATCTGTATATATATATATATAGACACACACACGCACATACATACATACACACATATATATATTTCCTTATGAGAGCAACTTTTGTTAAACCTTCAGAGAAGTTGAGAAGTCAGATGACTCCTCTTTGCTCTCATGTTTGCCACAACGCTTCCTTCATAGAAATATATATCTGTCCTGGTTATTTATTCAACAAAACTTTGCGGCTTAAAACAATAACAATCATTTATTTTCCCCACAATCTGTGATTTGGACAGTACTCAGCAGGAATAGTCATCTCTGCTCCATGTCATGGAACTCATTTCCAAGATGGTCTCACTCACATGGCTGCCAAATTGATGCTGGCTGTCGACTGGAATCTCAGCTGGGATTTTGGTGCAGGTCTTGGCTTTTCTCCAAATGTGTCTCTCCATGGAGCTCCTTGTGCTTTCTTATGGCATGACAGTTGAGTTCTAAGAGCAAGTGACCTGAGGGATAAAAGTGGAGGTTATCATTCTCTTAATGTCTGAGCTTGAAAACTGACACAGCATAACATCCACTGTTCTCTACTACGCAGGCTAACTGAGCCTACTCAGAATCAAGAAGAGGGGGAATACATTTTAACCTATTGATAGGAAGAGTGGCAAAGAATTTGCAGCTATTTTTGATTAAACCCAGTAGCACTTTATTTACCTGTTTCTTTCTTCTTTTTAATGTCTTAGGCTTCTCCACTGATCCAAAAGCTCATTGATGGCAAGCATAAGTGCTATTTATTTCTGTAGAATAATCACCTGTGGGATAATAAGAGCTCCATAAACATAAATATCAGTGACTGAATGACAATACTAAC